>NC_054565.1:3898973-3923973 GCF_017654505.1 Polyodon spathula | reverse complement strand
ACAAACTGCACAAATGATTCACCGCGCACTCCTTGTGTGTGTTTCCTGGCGGCTGGAGCTCAGAATGTAAAAAGTGAAACCATCAAGACTGAAAACAAGAGCAATCTTGTGTAACCACAGCCATTTGATCCGTTTTGTTCTAGCTTTCATGCCTTTGTGTTTCGCAGTTGCTTCCTGACACCTGTGTGTAGGTGTGTGCTGCAGAACAGGTGTGCCTCGGTTGTATTTATGCATACATAAGGAAATAACTGCATGGAGATCCAAAGTTTGCATCATAGTTTATCTACTCCAGAAGAATACCCCCCCACCCCCCCCCTACCCAGAATTGTGGGTTAAACTCTGTTCATATATTCCCATAATATATGTGTAATGTTTAGGTAGAGTGATAAGAAACAATACATACATTGTGTATCTTCATTCAAGTTTCAAATTAGTCTACTGCCTTCATTAGTAATACTTTTACTTCAGAATTTGATTAAGTAGTTACACGTACTATATGTAATATTATTGAAATTAACAGCAATCTTGCGGGGGGGGGGGCTGTACACAGACTAATAAACTGAACTAAACGATGGTGATTTTAACATCCTGTAAATCCCTAAATAACAAATCCCCTGGTGTTTTATCTCATGCACTGGTAGAGGATAACTTCAGTACACAGTTTTAAATGATTCAGTGATGGTATTTATATATGTCTTTGTTTAGATCAATATATTTCTAGTACTACTGCAATGTGTCGTTTGATTGCAATAGCAGTACTTTACTGCTGTCGAATCTAATGCAGTATACAGCTATGGCAGAAGTTTTGCATCACCCTATAGAGTTAATTAATTTTGCTTCATAAAGTCAAATGAAACCTGCTGAATAATGTTATGCTAACATGCTGAATTGCATTCCGATTCATAGTTTTCCATATGCAGCACTTAACTGACTACGATTGAAAAATGAGAAATCTCACATGAAATACTGTACTACTCTTATGGCTTCCAGTAGGCTTTTGCGATGTCATGTTGTAGTATCTTTGATTACATGATGTTAAATACAAGATCTAAATTAGGTTCATTTCGTTTATCTCAATCCTAAAATTCTGGCCGTAGCTGTGTTATCGATGAGGATCTATTGAATCGTTTCACAGAAAAAAGATGTTGTGCTGAAATTGAACCCCAGTGCGTGACACTAGCCAGCCCTGCCTAATGTCCAGGTGCTTGCTATGCTATCAGCTCACCCTCGCAGGCTCACTGGATGAAGACACACAGTTATTTTTGCACTTCCTGCCTCATACTCACAGGTGCAGCTGTAGGCAGCCAGCCAGACTGCACATGTGTGGCTCTGAACTCTTACAAGAGAAAGTAACCAGAGACCTGTGCTGCTAAGACAGGGGTCACAATCCAAACGTACGCTTGGAAAAAAACATGCCTCGAGACAGGCAGCTGCATCACCTGCACTGAACAGGTACACGCATCTGTGCCATTAATCAGCAATGAAACACTGCTCCATTAAGCATCAATTAGTCAACTTAACAAACGAGTCCTTATCTTACCCTGATGAGGCATCGCAATACAGTTATTAAGAGTCCCTAATGTTCTCTTTTGTGAACATGACAGTGCTGCAAATTCTACAAATAGTACAAACTGTAGACTCTGCAAAAGTTTACCAAACAATGTTTGCATGGCATATTATGCATTAAGCCATGCTTTAATATGCTTTACCATACCTGCAATTATCTGAGCTTCACAGTGCTTACCCAAGCTTTACCATGCTTTCACTATGCTTTAGTGCACTTCTATGCTTTCACTGTGGTAAATTTTTACAAGGGAGTCGATACGAATGAACTAAAAGGGCAGCTGTATACTAGCTCATAGTTCTGTTAATAGGTAGTGTTTTAGGGGAAGTTGTGCACAGATTCTGAAATCTAGTCAACAAGTTGCTCACACGTTATAACCGTCAAAAGCTTTCAAACAAACACCCATCTATTCAAGAAAGTGTATGAAAACAGTATGCTTTGCAAGCAGTCGCTCATCATTATGAAGAATACAATGTAATAATGAGTGATATAATGTGATATACAGGAGTTTTCCCAGCTGTTGATGCACAGTTTCTAGTAAAAATCTGTTAATAAGCCTAAAGGCCCGATTCAGTTACCTAATTTAGCCACCATATTCATATTCTTCTATTTTGCCTCTTTGTATTGCAAAGCACCGTACTGAATCTGCTCTTCAAAGATTTCTTTTTGCACTTCCTACAATGACCTGCAGGTGACATACTGGTGCAGCATTCAAGGAGTACCGCTCTGGATGGATTGGGGGGGAGGGGGGGTCAAATTCCTTTATCCTTCATTGACTGGTTACCGTTCCTCACTAGAGAACACCACCGTGAGGTAGATTGTAAAGTCAGTGCCCGATCCAGAGTAGTGAATGTTTAACAGAGGTACTGACTTGTTTTGTCCTTGTACTTGCAATAGCACAACCAGAGGCCGAAGGTGACCGTTTCCCTCGTCCTTTAAACCCACTGAGCAATCACAAGCCAAGAGAGCATGACCAGATGCTAATTACACATACCCCCACCACACAAGCACTAATGTTTACGCTGAAGCAGGGCGGTATTCAGTAACACTCTAAGGAGTGCAAATGTCAGCAAACTCCTATGACTTTGCCAGATGGAATATAATAGGAAAAATAAAACTTAAGATACTGATACAAATAACTTTAGATACTGATACGAATAATGGTAACACTTTACAGTAAGGGGCAGTTCCTGCGAATAAGGGTGTCCATGTGACTAGATGTGGACTTTAATCATAAATTGATCATTACTTCATTGCAATTCATTTTTAAATAATATGGTACTGTATCCACAATAGAAACACATAGCTAATCTCGGGTGAGGTTGGCTGCACTTGTACTGTATTAACTTTGGAGGAGCGTTCTGCCAATTATTTCCTAGAAGGGAGCAGAGATGCACGACTTTGCGCTGCTGTTGTTTTTGCCATGTGCTGTACATACAGCTACAGCCAAAAGTTTTACATCACCTACAATTTTAGGCTGGAGATATAATTCAAAACCAAATAAAAACCTACATACACATAATTTAGATCATTTACTGTAACATCCTGTAATCGAAGAAACTGCAATATCGCAAGAGCTTTCCGGAAACCGTAATATTAGCACAGTATTTCATGTTATATTTCAAAATGTTACATTTTTCAGTGTTTTTTCTATAGGGTGATGGAAAATCTTTGGCCACAGCTGTGCTGGAAAAGAACAGGGAACCCCACCTTTTCTCTGGTATTATTTTTGCCATGTGCTGTAACATACGTGCCCGGGCATCAGTGACTAAACCAGGAAAGACTGATTCCAGCCTCCTCAGTGCCCTTCTGTTATCTGATTTGTGAACTTGCTGCTTACTATCCCTGCTGATGTCTATGAAATCCCAGTAATTAAAGCAGATCTTCACAGGGTGGGAGGAGCGAGGGTCGGTTCATCTCTTTCTACTGGATCTGTAATATTAATAATATATCACTGAACTGTACAGCCTAGCTCCTTCATCCTGGGGCTGTCAGCCCAAACGGGCTGTGTTCCACCATGAGCTATCTCATTGCAAAAGCATTAGACAGAGAAAGGGGACAGGAAGGAGAAGGATATACATCATCTAGTAGACTCTATTTGATAGGTTTAAGATTCTCAGTGTCTGTTGTTGACTCGTGATGGTTACTGAAGAAGGGTGTTCCATGATATTCTCAGTTTAAAGAAAAATGCTCCAAACACTGATACCAAGCTGAGTTCTGTTTATTTACTGGGGTAAACACAGCAAAACTTATCATTCTCCAAGCAGATTTAGCAACAAGTTCAGACTTGTAAGATTTACCCAATGTTGGGAAATAACACATTACATGCAATGCATTACTGTAATTGGATTGAGAGAGATGACATAGTTACAACATTATTACAAATAAAGTATTTATTTTATTTATACTGCAACCATATGGTTACAGCTCACTTGGTTTTGTTGCTCAGTGGCCTTAGCCAATGCTTAGTGCATTCAAGGGGAGTTCAACGCAGTTATAAGCGTGGTGGTCAGGTATTAGAGGATGCAGTGGTGTGTCGAGCTTCTTTACCTGTGAAGACACAGCACGCCACCTGAACGTGTGATTGAAAACAAGTTCACAAAACACACAGGCATGGTACAGAAAAACCTGCCCAAAACACCCACAGAAAATACAGTACAGGTGCATAATGGCAATGGTAGCAAAAAAGGACAGCTACAATGTATGAGTCTTTTAGTGGAACGGTGCTCTAGTGGTGACATTTTAATATACCCATGGACCAAAATTACACACAGACCCACACACATTGGCATCCATGTGTACTTGGTGTTGTGCTTTGTTTGGACTCTCAGTTTGAATCAAAATAGCTGAAACACAGCAGGTGTCTCTATTACCGGGTTTTAAATAGCTCCTAACTCATTTTGAGCATATTACACACTCCCACAAAACAGAGGGCTCCATGTATTATATGTGAGCACATGAAGGACGTGCAAAATGTTTGAAGAGCAAGCTGTGATTTAATTCCCTTCGAACCCCTTAAAAATGGTTTCCACGTGCTTTTATCACGATTTGGTACAATAGATTACCATGGTTTGCCAGGTTTTTTTTTAATATGCTTTACCATACCTCTTTGGGCTTTACAATGCTTATATGCTTTCACTATGCATTATTATACTTAACTGTGTTTTTACTACGTGAAACTTTTATAAGGGTGTATATGGAATCTGGTATCCTTTGGGAAACAAATGAGTTCAAAATAAACAGCCACCCCAGCATCTGAGCAAACAAAAACCTGTCCAATACAAATACAATCTTCAAAAGCTTCTGTAGCAAATCTATAGGAGGCATTGGCACAGTAAAATGCTACCCAGTGTGAAGAGCTTGTGACCTAACCACAATGGTATGAACCCACGAACACCAGTAGTCCATTGCAGTGCCATTGTATTACCTCTGCACCAGTGTGCTATAGTTCAAAACTGGTGTTTGCATTGCTTGCCTGTGGTTCTGCTAGGGTTTCTTCAGACACAGAGGTTATGATGCTATCCCTAATCTCTGAAAGGGGAGCCAGCATGCTCCATGTCTGTTCCCAGTAGTGTGGTGGATCTGCTTTATTTTAGGAGTCCATGTTTTTGACCATCATGGCAAATCAGACTCCTGTTTCTAACAGTGTCGGGGTTGGGGAGGCTAACTGAAATACTGCTGAAACAAAAGAGATGCTATTGATTCACTGGGAATGATATGATTGCCACAATATTCTTTGCTGTTTGTTCAGCTGACAGCTGCAGTCAGTTAGGCTCCCTTTCTCTCTCCATCTCTCTCAATCCCTTTTTTAATTATTCCCTATAAAGACACAATGCAGCAGGTTATTAAGTGTATGTGAGGGGGTAGAAGGGACCTATTTTCTTCGCTCCCAGCTGTACTCTAATCAAAGCCCCATCTGCAGACAATGGGCCTGCCTGCCAGCCTCAGTCACCACGGCCAGAGAAAATCTCCCTGTGTTTCCATGCCTGCAGACACTCAGCTGGGCAACTCTCTGAGTTAAGATATTGCACTGGCCTCTCCGTTTCTCACTGGTTGCAAAAGCTGACTTCAGATGAGCCCTCCCAAACGTCCTGTACCAGACCGTGCTGGAGATTAGTGAGCTTTCTGTGCTTGTTTCTACTTGACAAATATGAATAAGCTGTCATCCAAAAACCTGGCCAAAGCAGGGGAAAGGGAGTCTACCTGTCCTAGTCTGAAATGGGGTTTCTGCTTAGAACTGACCACCTTTATCAAAACATCTTACATGGCAAGGAATAAGTTATATTGTGTTGTACCAGGCTTTATTACAGTATATACAAACTCATAATTAAAGATGTCAGAGAATACCCTATATATATATATATATATATATATATATATATATATATATATATATATATATATATATATATAATATATATATATATAAAACCCTGCTTAGCGTCCAAGATATTTAGAGATAACCAGTGCTATGATTGCAGTGAAGAGTAAAGCATTAACAACCAAATATATCACCGCTGAAGCTTCAAAGTTCAGATCTGGTATTCATAATCACTTTTATCTTTTTTATTTATTTTTTGTTCTTTTTTTTCTTTCTGTGGCTTTTTCAGCACCTGGCAGTTTAATGGTTAATGCATGAAAAAAAAAAAAAAACAGGAAGCTTGCTGGCTTTTATTAGACGAGCTGTGCTCGGCTGCAGGTGAATAATCAGATTTCTGTGGCGTCCTGTTTGTGTCGCTCCTGCCCCAACGCCCACTCGCTCACCTGCATCTCTTTCTCTCTCTCTCTCTGTTGGCTGGACGTGAGACCCAGCTCATCCTCCTCCTCCTCCCTTGCTCGCTTGCTCACAGCCACGAAGTTTGTAGGGGAGACCGCGATTGACGTCTCTCCTGCAGCTGCTCCAGACGCCCACTCACGTCCTGTCTGCCTCAGCGAGAGCTGCTCAGCACAGCTGCCATATTCCTGAGGCATGTTCTGCCAGGAGACAAAAGATTACTGTACAATACTGTGCAATACCCTCTCATTTCCAAATGCTTCTTGTTTGGGATGTATTTTGGTGTCCAATGCAAAAGGGGCCTGGGTTTTTCACTTTCCCTCGAGCTGTGTTGAAAATACCCTTCATTTGAGTTATCCCTGTTTAAGGGCTTTCTAGGATAACAAATGTTATTTATGAAACACGCATCATTACAGAAAGTGTGATTATGGATTGCAGCTTTCTAAATTAAGTTAAATCAAGCCTTAATAACGACTTGGAGGACTATAGGGCCCAGTTTGTGACACAGGTTTTGGGTGCCTGTCTGAAATTGAGGCCAAGGATTGGGTGACTACATCAACTAAACAAGGCCCTCCAGGACACGCATGGCGTGTGGAGAAGTTTTCACATATGTTAATTTCTATTCTTTGGTGTCATAATCCGGTTTAAATAAATGATAGGAAAAGATTGTGAAAGTCACATTTTGAAATATTGATGAATCCAGAGAGTTAACAGACTCAAGGTCAAAACCCCCAAAGGCGTTTCGGTGAATCTGAACCCTGTCCTGTCTCTCTGATGCTGTGAGCCTGTTGACTGTTTAACCACAGATTAGCTCTTCTAAACAGAATATGACAACCAGCAAACGGATATTAACATATAAACGTTTTATGGATTTTATTTTACTAGCTTCAATGCCTTTCAAGAATACAAGGATTCCCCCAGTGACTAATTGTTCCTCACAGTATATGTATAGACCATCATCTGTTATTTCTTTGTATCGAATGGAACTGATGTCACATTAAGATGTTATGTAATACTGTTTAATTATTTAATTGATTTAATTATTAATTCAGCCACCCACTCCAGGGCACAGTAGCCAGAAAGGGCACTTGAGGATAATCAATCTGATGAAGAATAACTGAACAGTATAGTTAATCTTAATGTTCCATCTGACACAAAGACATTTCAGAGGACTGTATCACATTAATAGCAGGGCCTAATATATATATATATATATATATATATATATATATATATATATATATATATATATATATATATATATATATATATATATATATATATATATATATATATATATATATATATATATATATATATATATATATATAGATAGATAGATAGATAGATAGATAGATAGATAGATAGATAGATAGATAGATAGGACTTTCTCTGGCAATCAAGATTAGCTCAAGCACAAACTGTTTGTCTCACAAACTCAACAAGTTGCCCCTAGTTCAACACCCAGCCAACGCCGATGCTCATAAAACTTGTATTAGTCATTCTATATATTCTGAAAGTATGGCAGCACATGATCATTTAAATTCTCTTTCCTGTCACATGGCGCAGTTCAACCTCATCAAAACAATACTTTCTTTACCCTCAAAAGGTCCTCGTCTTTAAATGCAAAAAGGTTTGAACGATTGTTGTCTGTAAAAGAAATGAACTGCAGACAATAACCGTTATTCAAAACAGCAAAGAAAAATCAAATGTCAGCAAACAGAAAGCTTGAGAGACTGGCAATTTCTTCCACTGAACTTTATCACATGAAAACAATTGAAAACAGACCAGTGGAACAATTTAACATTCATCTAGCAAGCTTGACTCAATTGGTAATTTTTTTTTTTTTTAAAGCGTGGAATGGGCATGCAATGACATTTTATACCCTCACCCTCTTATATAGCGCCTTTTGTGTAGTAAAACATTCCAAGGCACTTTACAAAGTTAGAACAGCAATACTGTAGACAGATGGGATAGGTTTGCAATGGAAAAATATAATAAAAAAACACTTTGAATAGGGTAACCCCAACTGAAAAGACTGAGGAAAAGGACAATCACAGATAAGAACAAAAACCTGTACTACAGTGAAAGGGCAGTAGATACTTCATGTTGTCAAAAGCACTTTACAAATGTTACTGGGCAACCCTTCTGCACTGTCATAAAGTTACACTCTGCGAGGCTGCTGTCAGACTATAAGGTGCAGTGTTCAGCAGGCTCAGTATTGGTACATGTGTCAGACTGCAGGTAAAATCACTATAAATATCCTGTTATTTTTGGCCAGCTCCAAAGTAAACAGCAATGAAGGAATGATGAAGCAGAGTAGCGAAAGGCACAGGGCAGTGATGTCACTGCCTAGCAACATGTCGGGAATGGGTTCTTTCAGTGCAGTGGGTTTGTGCTTTTGAGAAAGGAAAGGAAGACTTATGAAATTAGCTAGTGTCTTTAGTTGATGAGAAGCAATTACCCGATTAAAACAGGTAAAAAATTGAAAAAGCAAGTCAACCAAGTTTAAAAAAATATTTACGATATATTCATAAGCGAAATGGAGTTAATACACGGGGCTGCATGTTTGATTGAATTGCAGCTTTATTATACAGTTTTGGGCGCACATCCTTCCATATCATTCTGTTATTATCAATATTATTATTATTACAGCAGTGAATGGAACAAGAAGAGAGTGTGAGAGAGAAACAGAACATTGTGGTAAGAGCCACAGACAAAAATAGCTGCTGGTTTTTATCAGCACAGATGGGACCCTCTTTACCTCAGAGCTGTCAGAGCCCCACTTCACAGCGTTGATAAGGTCTATGCTGATTTCATCAGAATTGACTACAGTGCTGATGGAAAAATAAGAGGTGACAGAGTGGAGCTGATAAAACCGCTCAAATAAACAATCAGCACACAGCATGGGAGGGAGGTAGACGGGGCTGAGGCAAGGCTTACTGTGTATTTACAGAGTAGTTACATAATAAATACATGTGTACATACACTTAATTACAAAAAATGTACTTAATGTGTTAATCTTTTTGCATCATATATGTAAGTACACATTTGTATCAGAAAATGGTTAGGGTTAGGTTTATATCATGCAAAAAAAATCAGACATTAAGTACATTGTAACTAAGTATAATAACATTGTGATTGTGTGTAAGTACATATGTATATACAAAGTAACTACTATGTAAATCCACAGTAACTAGAGACACATCATGTAAAGTTTTACCCAGAACTCTTCAGAGGAGGCTGGGTGCACTGACTATGCAGGGTGTAAAGACTTACAACATGAGCTGGCTCGGATATCATCTGCCAGGGCCTGGATGCTGGTTTCCATTAGTAGGCCTGGCAGTTGATATACTGCTTATATGACAAACAATACAGTATCTAATTGTACTGAACCAGTTGATTAGAAACTGTCTAAACCTGGTAGATATAATTTCAAACCTAGTATCTTGAGTTCTTATTAAACGTAGTTTCAAACAAGATTTTATTAAAAAAAAAAAAAAAATCTTATTAAAGTGTGTTATTAAAGTGTGATGGGTCCCCATCTAAATGAGACCCAGTGTTTTGTTAATGCTATGGGATTTTTTTCACTTTGGGCACAGGGGTTAGTAGTGAAGTGGTCTGCGGCATTGGGCTAGAATCACATTCTTCATAATTATGTAGTTATGCAGGGTTGTCAATTAAAGAGCCTCTGACTATCTTTCCAAAGCCACCCTCACAGGACCCCCAATCTGCTTCAATACCTACAGGAATAAACTGAATTATCCATGCAGTAGCTCTCCATTATCTTTCTGATCTGCTGTCTGATTGTGAACCGGCACAACACCAGTGCCACTGATAAAGACTGCTCGTCAAAACTGTCTACATTTTCTTTTTAAGTCCAGCTGTGCACAAGTTGGTAAAAGCACAGTAAAATGCAATAAAGCAAAGTAAAAGCATGGTGAAACATAGGTAAGCATAGTAAAGAATAGAGAGGTATGGTAAAGCCTGTTAATAAACATGGTAACCTGTGGTAAATGCATAGTAAAGCCATGGGGAAACTACAAAAATGCCACACAAAAATAAGAACATAAGAACATAAGAAAGTTTACAAACGAGAGGAGGCCATTCGGCCCATCTTGCTCGTTTGGTTGTTAGTAGCTTATTGATCCCAAAATCTCATCAAGCAGCTTCTTGAAGGATCCCAGGGTGTCAGCTTCAACAACATTACTGGGGATGGCCATGCCATATACCAATGCCATGGTATACTCTTATAAGGGCGGTTTTGATCATTATAAAGTGAATTTGCGTGGAAGGATTCTTGCTACAGATGACCATTGAATAGAAAAGTTCACTATATTTATCGAATACAAGCGCTCTAAAATCACAATTTAACAGAATTTTTCTATGGGTTAACTAGTGCTATTTCCTCCTGAATAAAACAAAATATGCAAACAGGTTTATCAAAGATTAAGAGCTGCAGAGCAAGACCTCACGACTGCTCCTCCCCTCCGTGACTGGAAAAAGCTGCATTGCAGTTTCTGCACTCTGTTTAGTTTCTAAATTTACTGATTCGGGTTTCAGTGAAAGGATGTGGTTAACTTGAAAAGAGCTAGAAGGAGCAATACAGAGAAAGCAGAAGAATGCGCTAGATTAATAAAAATAGCTTAGACAGCCGGGCTCGTCTAAGAAAGGTCTCAAATCTCCGGTCAGCCCTTACTAGTGACCAGTAACCCCTTACAGAAGTCTATGACAAATGCTGTCTTCTTAACTTGACTATGTCACAATGAACTACACTAGATCTTCATTTTAACATTTTTATTTAAAAAAAAAGACACACAATCAGCAGGCTCCAACAGAAATTCATTCCTCGTCTAAAGAGACCCTCGATGCTTTGTCTTTCAAAGTTTCACATGTGGGTTGGCTTTGTGATGTAAACCAATGTTTTGAGACTCAGCACATTTCACTTTGCAAAATACGGAACCCATCCCTATGATGGTTCTACTATTACAGCATGTGTTACTGTTATGGTACAAAGGTACTATCAATCACCAGTACATATTGGTTCATTGCCTATATTTACCAAATATTTTCAGTTCCATAAATGTAACCAACCTCTTCTCCATTCTAGCCTATATATATTTTCTTTACCATGTTGAAAATCCCTTGTCATGCTTTTAGTAAAACCAAGATGAGACTATACTTATAAAAGTTTCCTATATCATATCAAAGTGTAATACAGCTTAGCGAAAGCATGGTAAAGCATAAGTAAGCATTGTAAGAGGCATGGTAAAGCATATTAGAAAACATAACAGACAAGAGTATAATATTATCATGCTAAAAGCATAGGACAACAGCAAGGTTACTGTGATACTCTTTAAAGGGTAGAGCAGTATTTAGGGGTTGTCACTGTGCACTGAGCTGGGATAAGCATTTTTGAAGCATGTGAGCTGCACTGGTGTATCATCCTGGATTGCCTCAGCCAGCCATCCTTGGTTATCCTAGGATTTCCCTTGATACAATCTAGGTGAGTTCTGTGGTGTTATAAAAGGCTTCAATATAACCCAGTGGTTTATCCCAGAGGGGGCTGATCAAATAGAAGAGTCCTGCTTTTAATAACGCATACCTCTGTATAAACATTCAAACAAATCACTGGTCATTTTTCTGAACTGATAACGTCTGAATGTCCATTGAGTTCTTTTGGATAGAATATTATAGTGGCCTTACTGTCTTCTCTGAAATACAACTACTACTACTGCTAATAATAATAATAATAATAATAATAATAATAATAATAATAATAATAATAATAATAATAAAGTATACAGTAATTGCCTACTATTACCCTCTTTTTCTGCTATTGTAATACACAGCAAGTCGTCCTCTATTAGCTGCCATTAAAAACATTCGGTTGCTGTAGTAACTGCACCTGCCAATCTGGATAGACAGAAAGGGCATGGGCCCTTTTGATATCTCTCCCTCATGACTATTCTTATCATCAGCCTCCCTGTAGCTGGCCCTGTGGTTCGGTGACACGCATACAGCACTGCTCTCCCAAATACCAGGCCTGAGCAGATAAAGTCTGGCGGTTGAAGATTAGTCACTAACAGACATGCATCACGCAGAGAGCAGCAGTACTATCTCTGTCATCAGTGCCTGAGTAAGCCGTTGAGCAAACGAGGAGTCTGAATTACCCCTTCCACAATCTCAGATACATCAAGGTCAGTGCTGTGCAACCCCCGAGCAAGCTACATGTCACTACATGGCTCATTTGATGTGCTGTTAAAGTGTTTGCATCTAATACAATAACCACATGAATCTTACTTATCATGCACTTTCATGCACTATCTAGGTAACGTGCGATTTTGAAACCCCTTCCTATACTAAAATCATAGCAAAATGGAATAAAGCACAGTGAAAGCATGGAAAAACATATGCATGCACTGTAAAGCCCAGAGAGGAATGGTAAAGCATGGTCAAAATATGCAGTGGTATGTTATAGCAACTGTGTATTTTTATTTTTTATTTTAAAACATGATCTCGGGTTGTAAATACACTTCAGTTTGATTGCTTGGACATTTCACCTGGATGGTGAATGTGTCCCCACCCCTTCAATGGCTTCATTCTTGTCATTAACCAATCAGCTGCTTCTACTATTGACTGACATGCTTTCAGCCAGTAACATGACCTGGAAGACCTTGTTGAGGTAAAACGACCTACCAAAAACATAACACGTTTCCTGTGAAAAGAGCAGAGAAAATGTACACTACCTTTAACCTAAAGTAGTACCAGATCTCATGTTTTAAAAGGAAAATACATGTGTGCTAGAACATGCGTTTCTTTCAATACCTATGTAGCTAACGGAAGTGCAAAATAGGTAAGATTTATGGAATGATTTACTTAGCTTCGGTTACTGTTTCGGAAGGGTTTTTGTGATCATTTATTTTTTAATTAGGTGCTACTTAAAAATAGGCGCAAAATTGGATGATTATAATCTTCTAGTCATTCCTGGCTTCTCACTTCCTGATTCTCACACTACAGCCACAATTAGATTTTGTTGAGAGAACGCTTCCACTTCCCTCTGTTAAAAACTGATAGTGTCCATCCCTTTTCTTGCTGTCTGTCAGACCGTATGCCTGCTTCTCTGTCCGTACTTGTACAGTTTAAAATGTTAGGTTGTAGGGGCAATTGTCAATAGAAAAGTGACAATCAACCTTGGAAACTGGTAGTTGGTTTTTCGGTTTGGTTGGGCTGAATCTCAAAATATTCCTTGAAGATCCAGCTGTCAAGCCCACTTGTTCCCTCCTGTAAAGCCCTTATCTAGGAAGGCCATATGAAAGCGTGCTCATGTGATGTGTGAGGTTTGACCTGTCCACTTGCAAGGCTTTCTGATAGCCATAGTCCTTTTTCTTAGATGGAACTAAAAGTAACTACATTGTTTTTTCAGATAGCATGTAATAAGTTACCACATTTCGTTTCCTGTCAGAAAATGGAACCGTTACAGTTACAAGTTACCGAAAAATCTCATCAGATTTCAAGTAATGCCTTGTACTGCCTTCAAAATAGGTTAAGCCTGATGCAGAGAATCTGATGTCACTCATGATTCAAATGGCATTTGCTCCTCGTGAATTAACATGTATGTGCTTTGTCTCGACTGTTAGTTTCAATAAAGGGGCAGGCGGTGGTTTTCGGAAGCGTACTCTCTGGAATTTGGTTTTGCAGCAACATGAAAATGTTTTAGAGCAAAACTGAGGCTGTGGTTCATTTCAATACAGACTCTGGAGAGCTTACTGATGCCACATTTTGTTTGCCAGGCAGCATTTGGTGACCAGTAACCCTGGCCAGCTGCAGGCTGGCACGGTGCTGTCATTTTGAAACTGGTATTAGGTGTTTCCTGCTGTTGTTTTGAATAAGCACACTTGGTACCACAGCGGAACTCCATCAGTGCCTTTGATAAAGACCAAAAAATGTAGCCCTATACTGCAACTGTTTGTCTTTGTCTGTTTGCTATTTTTCTATTGGTAACTTGTAGAGAAAATGTACAATCAAACTGCATGCTAATATATAGTATTCCATATGTTGTACTATATTAAACTATAGTGTTTTTTTCCAGCGTTTTATATGGGATGCAAGCTGATCTTTTTTTATCCACAAAGATTTTCTCTGCAATTTTATGCGATGTCTTTATGGTATAGGAATCTATTCATCCCTATATATGTAAAAAACTCAATTCATCCCTGTTTTACACCCATGCATTATTTGTCTATGTTAAACAGTCAGTGTGTGAGATAACAAGGAGGGTTACAGTAGTGTTCAGGTATTTTGTACCTGTCTCCCTATGTCTTTGCAGTTTCCCCATGCTTTCCCCTTGTTCATACTGTGTATGCACCATATTTTGCCATGTTTTGATCTGTTTGTTAATATGCGTTTCCATAACTTGCTGGGCTTTACAGTGCTTACCTATGCTTTACCATGCATTAATACATGTTGCTGTAGTTTTCCATAGGAATGTGTATTGCTGTGTGAAGCACACCTCCCTAACTGTTATTTCTGAGCTCTTTAGTGTGAATATGTGTGGTGGTTTTGTGAACAGTCATCTAAGTTCAGAATCACCCATTTGACTTCCCTTTTATCAGATTTAAATCCATGCCTTCAGATAAAATGCTAATGCAAGTACTAAGTATTATTACATATTCACAAACAGTGTTGTGATCTTTTAGCCATTGTGAAAGCTTTAGTTTTTAATTTAAGCAGTTCTCATTTTCTTCTGCAGATGGTGTTGTGGATCCTAAAACAATCCTCGATCCTGGAATTAGTTTTCTGTTATTGTACCCATCACTGCACCTTTTATAAGTACAACAGGGTAACAGAGTCATTTTTAATGTAACATTTCCCTATACTTTACAATGCTTTTACTGTGCTTTATTACACTTTGCTGTGCTTTTACTATGGGAAACATTTATAAGGGATGAGGTATTCTAACACTATTAAAAACATATTAGTATTTATGTAACTGAAAAAATTAAACAAAATAAAAAAAAACTAGCAGGTGACAACACTGTTTCTCCATGTTACTCCTTTATCGGATTGCAGAAATCTGTCACATTACAGTGATTGCCAAAGGTTTTGCATCACCTAGAACTGTAAGATCGAGATATAATAAATAAAATATTTATGAATATAATTTAGGTATTTTATTTAACATCATGTAATTAAAGAAAATACAAAATGATATCGCAAGTCTACCAGAAGCCATAATAGTAGTGCTGTATTTCATGTTAGATTTTGAAATGTAACATTTAAAGATTTTTGTCAGTTTATAGTTAAGTATATAGAAAACTACAAAGCGGTATGTAATTCAATATGTTAAAGTAACATTATTCAGCAGGTTTCATTCGACTTTATGAAGCAAACTTAGTTAATTCTATAGGGTGACACAAAACTTTTGGCCAAAGCTGTAGATTATTGCACATTATATGTTTTACCTGCTAAAAGTTACTGTATCATGCTACTTCCACATGTTTCACAGTGGTCGATCAATGCCAACTTACACCCCACTGTCCATAACATTCAGCATCCCTTTGGCTCTGATCTTTCCTTTTGACAATTCAATTAAAAGCCATTTAAGGACTTATTGCTGTCTTCATGAAACTAGACTGGGTATTAAGCAGCTTTTTAGAAACTGTATAGAATATTAAAAAAATAATTTCAGTTGCACTGGAACAACTAAAGTATGCCACACCCTTGTGTTTGGAGAGCAGCTCTATAGCAAAACTTAAGAGATTTCTTTAACACATATTGGATCATTCATCTCCAGAGGTATGTTCACTGAATAATTGAAATCCTTGACTAATATAGGGAAAAGGCAGCATGCACTACCTGAGCAATGCTTCCATTTCCAGTATTACCATGTGTAGATGAGAGATGTGACAGTCAGGTAGTTTGATATGTATGGACACTGACAACCCTGCTCAGATGTTCCTATTGCAAAGTCATAGTAATGTGTAATAAAGCATAGTGAGGTACGGTAAAGCATATTAAAAGGTAAGCCATGGTAAACTAATGCGTAGTATAACCATGGGAGAACTGTGTACATTTTACCATGGCAGAATCAACGTCAGACCTCCACTAGCCCAAGCACAGATATCACTCACCTCCCTGGTCTGGTGTTAAGGACCAATTGATTCTTTTCTAGTTCTATTACAGTACCTTAGGATGTGAAGCTTTTTCAGAGTCAGTGCTAAAGATTAAAAGCTGCCACTGCTTCCTGGTACCTAATCAGTTCCTGTGCTTTAGATTGAATTCCCTCCACTGCTCACCATGTAAAAAAGATCAGAATGAAACTCAATGAAAGGGGCTTAGATGTTTATTTCGCCCTTTAGTAGTATGCACATATGTTCTTCCCCAATAAAAGTTTACCATAATGATGTAGTTTTCTCACTACACTTTTACAATAGTTTACCATGAGCTGGCATGTGTTTTGTATCATTGTATAAATGGCATTTGACACTACCCTTGTACAAGTTTAAATGTGCACTGTAATTTTGCAGTTTTCCCATGTTTATACTATGCATTTATCGTATTTCTATTTTTCATATGATTTATCATACCTCTTTGTGCTTTACAATGCTTACCTATGCTTTACTATGCTTTCACTATGCTTTATTACACTTTGCTATGCTTTTACTACGGGAAGCCTTTAGTAGGGTTCAATCAGGTCAGAAATGTAACAGAACATCAGCAGGGTGCATCAGACTTGTGTGCAAACTTTAACACAACTAGCCCGGTCTCTCTTACAAAGAGAGTTAACGTTCTAATAATCTCCCTGCGGACTCGTGGTAAAGCCTGGCCTGTCACCTCATGGTCAGAGCTGTGGATTGACAGGGTCTGATGGCAGGTAAGACTTTGTTGTTTCTCCTGCACACAGAGCCACTCAGTCTAGACTTCAGATGTTCCCCAAGCTCAGAGCCCCCAGCAGCACCAGGAGGACACTCTTCACCTCACCCACCAAATGGCAGTGGGTCAGCCAAGGAATATTTCTATCTCAGCTGCCAGAATACTACCGAATTACTTGTCCGGGTTTACTGGTGAGACCCTTATAGAGACTTACAATAGTAAAAGCATAGCAGAGTGTAATAAATCATAGCGCAGGCATAGTTAAGTGTTGTAAAGCCCAGAGAGACATGATAAAGCATATTAGAAATACATGGGAAACCATGGTACACTATGATAAATGCAGAGCATAACCATGGGGAAGGCTTAGCAGAACTGCTAAATCAGCATGCTCACAATACATTTACTGGTTACCTAGACTGGTTAACTAGACCCTTCACTTGTAAATCGTGTTTATTTTTGTGATTTATTTTGTGTTAATAACCTATCTTGTACCAGTATTTGTTTGCATTCACGCCCATATTCTACATTATTAATGTGTACAATTCCACCAGCTACATCAATAACACTATTATCTTTAGCTTCGTATTTGTTTACTTTATTTTTGGTATAAATGTTTAATACTGTTTTGTTAAACATGTGTGTATTAAGGTAACCTAGAAAAGGATCAGGTTGTAACCTGTGAGGATGAGGATAGAATGGAGAAAATGGCGGGCTTTGATTGGTGGTCCAATTGATTACTTATTCAAATTAGTTTAATTACCAGTTTAAAAGTGCAAAATGTACATGTACAGTAGTTAGCTTTGATAAGGTTAATTGTTAAGGTGGTTTAAATATAAGTATTAGTCCCAGCTCTGTTGACATATACCAAGATTAATAGCATGTGCTGGGAAGTGTGAATTCAAAATGTTCTTTGGAAAGGTAAGAAATAGATTGGAATGAGTCTGTATTATTTGATTGTTTGGACTTTTCATTTCTCACAATAGATTCAAGAGGTACCTCTTACTGCTTGGCGTCTGGCCACCAGAGATCAAGCTACACATGTTCAATTAGCTTCCCAAATTGTCCAATTTCACGGTGATCGGGCGCAGCAAAGATTGCTTCATCGATTGCTCACAATCCAGAGCTCCATTCAAAGGGAGCATGGGAGCTGACGTAGATGAATGGACAGGGAGATTGAAAGATATATCATGTTCATTTAGAAGTGATTACCCAGGATATCTCATTTCCAGTTTGGTTCTGCTTTAATCCACTTTTACAGCTGGGGGAAGGTCACAAGCAGGTCAAGAGGTTTGCCCTCAAAGGTCATACAGAGAGTTAGTCTGGAACTGGAACGAAGGGTCGTCTGACTGCCCATCCTCAGTTCTGACCACAAGGACAACCTGCTTAACAAACACGACTGTCAGTAACATACAGACCTGTGATGGCTGTTCATTCAAAATCACAGCTATCAGCAGGATGAAAGTGACCATGACATATACCAGTATTACAGAATAGCAGTGACTAACAATGAAAGATTCAATCACAATTTCATAAGCAACTCTCAAGATTAATGTGACAGCCAGATAGATGGACAGACACCCCCCTATAACTCCATGATCTGATATTCTCAGTAACGTATGCTAAATATTGTTACTACCCAGTTTCATGGCAATTGGATAAGCGATTCCTAGATATAGGCAAAATGAAGTGAAAACTGTGGATTCTAAATGTGATTCAGCAATACCTTAAAATAAAAATCGAGTAAGTCGACTAGTCACCACTTAAAATAAATATTAACAAATCACGTATTTGATAATGTCTTGTGCTTTATTGGTGAATTTACTGTTTCATAACACTGCTGTTTGTGCACTATTTCAAAACTGCATGGAATATATATATATATATATATATATATATATATATATATATATATATATATATATATATATATATATATATATATATATGTTAATTAGTGGCAACCACAGCTACATTGCAACTCAACTTTCAGTTTCTCTCGTCAACCATCGTATTACTATTTGACTATTCAGTGCTACCTCTGCAGCCTATTAATGTTTCATTACTTTGATATGGTATGAGTTTACTTTAATCTAACATACAGCATTACAGCACACAACTATCCAGAATCTGCAAGTTACTAATTCTGTGGTTAGTATTTTACAGAATACCTATATTTGTTTGGGTGGGATTCACTGTGCATTAGATTTAGTTAGCTTCTGTTTTATTTTTGTAAGAAAAGGAAAATGTGAATATTTAAAATGAATTGAAGACCTGCATAATTCCTCTATAATGTTTCTCTAGCAAAATTTAAGCCACGTTATAAACATGATACAACCCAGTCTATTGGGCAGCTTCTCACAATTCCAATTAAATGTGTACTTTACAAGATAAAGACAATATATCATCGCAACCTCCATTCTGATAACATCTACACTGAAGTACACTATTTCAAATGTCAGCTCCAAAAGACAGATGCACAGAGAGCTGGAGAAAAGAAAGCAAATAATCTACTGCTCTACAAATCCAGCTGAAAGACGCATTGAGAAGTTATGAGAGGAATGTGGGGTTAAACTAGCTATCGGGCAATACGCCCGTCTGGAAAGGGCAGGCAGGTTAAGAGACAGGCGTAGGAATCAGGGTTTGAAAACCAATACTTTTCTCAGATGTACTGTAGAAACAACAATGAGAGCTAACCATTTATTTCAATGCAGTCCAATGTTTTGATGGCCTATTTTTAAGATTTTTTTCTTTTTAAATGTCCTAAATAAATTACTTAATGTTCATCAAAATTGCCTGATTTTTTCACAATCTTCTAAAAACTTGTATTGAAGACTCCTAGCCACCGTTATACCTTTTGGACTGATTATAATCCGACAAACTTTTTATTTTATGCAATTTTTTTGCCTGTCGATTAATGTAGCCAGAGATTGACGTAGGATATTCTTTGTATGAAATTGCCATGTGTACATTTGTACAGTATTATAAAAATGTACCACAGTAAATTTGCACTGTAATTGTGCCATGTTCCCCATGCATTTCCCGTGGCATTTACAAGTCTGTCATGGTTTGCCTTTTTTTAAAAAATATACTTTGCTCTGCCTCTCTGGGCTTTACAGTACTTACCTATGCTTTATTACACATTACTATGCTGTACAGGGCTGGATTGTATTTGTGCATGCACCTTTCCTGACTGTCAAACAGGCCTCCAAAGAAGAGAAAGTTATCATCCCCAGGTCTTCCACCTGCAGGGGAGACGTGCGCCCCAGCTCCCCTCACTGACTCCAGCAAGTCTGCATCAACATCTGGATCTCATATGAGACAGTGCCGGGGCTACGGCTACTCTCAGCTCATAAAGATGTGGATGAAGATATTTCTGTATGTTTACATGAACCTGCCTGTCATGTTGAGAGTGATTCCTCACGCATTCTTAGTTGAAACATGACAACATTTTATCACCTAAAGAATGAGGGAGGAAACTCTAAATACAACTGCTGTTATCCCAGATACAGTGACAAGATATACAGGATATGGATATAGAGGTATAGTGGCTGGTAAAGATAGGGTGCATGCCATCTTGGTCAGTCTGGACCGTGCTGGAAACATGAGCTCAATTTTCTAATTGATTCAAGGCGGTTAGGGATGGAATTCTGCTTCTGTCAATTTACAGCCCTTTATCTTTCTATCTATGGAAAGCAGGTAGGAAAGTCTATCTGGTGTTAGAAAATCAGGGCAATCTAAAGTGAATGAATTTTATAACAATGGAGCACAACAGTAAATTACAGTCACAAAGACTGGGGGCACAGTGTTGCAGGGGGACAGGTTACTGGTTACACTCTGGTGTACCAGCTGACACATGTTTGAGAACTGTAGATGTGATGACTGGAACAGAAAAATGACACACAAAGAAGAGCAAGACAAAGCATTCATTTGAAGGATAACTCATATTTCAGCTTGGTACCAAGTAGCCCTTTTAAGCTGGCCATTAAAGGGTATCACAAAGGAGAGCAGTTGGAGGAATCAGCATGGAAGCCCAAGACATGACAACAGCATTGAAATGGGCGGAATACAAACAGCATGACAGTTGGCAGTGGAGCTAGGGGTCTACTGAGGGTTGCTGCCCCATTCTGTTTCCCAACTGGTATGGAATCCAAAATCAGTTTCATATAACAACAGACAAAAACAGGAGCCTCACAACTAAACTAGATTGCAGTGCTTTTGTTCCCATTCATTTCTCACATATAATGTATTTCCAATGACATAAAATAGTACATATATAGTTACAGGACACAGTGCTGCTGATTACAATGCATCCTTTATTAAACTAGCACACACTATAGATCCACATCTTAAAAATGAAAAATGAGTAAATGAGAGCACACAATACTGTATCATAACACTGTGTAACAATACAGCACGGTTAATCAGACAGTGTTTCCTGAATGTGAAACAAGATATAAAACCTCTTAAGATACAGTAAGACAGGTCAGCTCCAATCTGTATAAGCTATATTAATCACTTTCCAAATGCGCGCGTTGATAACTGGCACTCCTTGGGAAAGAGTTCCTGTTTGGTTTGTTGGCGCTTGAGAAAGCCTACCGCAAAAGCAGCAGAGACCGAAACTCTGAAAGGTTGAGTTTGCTCAGCTGTGCGTGCGGTAGCCCTGCCCAGCAGAGTACTCCTGTCACTTCTGTTTAGAGAAGGGAAGCGATTACTCTGCTCCCATGGCTGTACCAGGAGGGCTGGGGTGCTTTGCATGGCAGTGTGGGTAATAATACAAAAACAAGCAAACAAATTCACACCTGGAAAAGAATGGCTCAGCCTTGTCTTAATTATAGCCAGGTGTGTGCAGCACACACAGTTAACCCTATGCTGTCATTCGATACAACTGCTAAATAGTATCACCTACCTGTGAAAACCCTTCTCGGCATGCCTTCTGGGCATGCAGTAAAATGCAGAGCAATAAAGTATTAAAGCAATAGCAGGACGGATAATGTGGCAAAATACTGCAGTGTGTGTGGCCTGAAACTGTAATCACCTGCAAAATGGAGTTAGGATGGTCCCATATACAGTGCCTGGCCACTTTATTAGAACCAGTCTACCTGATTGGATTTGGAATCGTCCTTATTTCCATGTTCTCCAGATATACCCAAGGATTCCTTCAGTACTCTGGAAGGCTGAATGAATTCCGTAGTTTACTTAAGCACCATTGCAGGTCAAGTCCACCCAACAATGCTGCACTTGTACCCTGATGACTGAGCCAGAGCTGCGTGTGAGTGGTATGAGGAGCATGACACAGACTTCAGGCATCTTCCACGGTGAACACAATCCCCAGCTCTTAATCCAACTGAGCTTGTTTAACTTTATCACAATGCGATCTCTGCAGCAAATGAGGGAAATATCATTGACTAAATGAATTAACATCTTCAAGCACCTTGTGGAGCCTGTGCCATGTCGTGTCAAGGCTGTGATCAAGGCAAATGGTGGCCCAACAAGACATTTGATACAGGTCCTAATAAAGTTGCCTGGTTGTGTATATTCTATGTGATTCATGCCCATGCTCTGTCCAGCACAACCAGTGTAGCCTGTTCTCATTTAGAACAGCACAGATATATTTGATTATCAAAGCTGGTACTTCTAATGCACTGTACTGGATAATGTTCTTCCTGGGTATGCATTGGCAGTAGTTTTTAAGGATGAAAATGTATTCAAATACAATCAACCTGAACACAAGCTACTTGTGCCATCACAACAAATGACAAATGGGGATTACAGATGTATCAATGTTTGTGTATAGTCAATTTTCTGTTGTCTATAGTGGATTTTAAATTAATCCAGAAGCTGTGAACCTAGATAACAAGACAGAAATACGAGTTCCAATTAAATTGGAAGTTCCAGCACAGGGAACACCTGCATTGCTAAAGGATTAGCGCAGTAAATTTGCATGGACAGTTTGCTATGCTTTTCGTGTTTATTCTGTGCATTTAGCATACTTTAATACGTTAATGTAAGCTTAACCATGCTTTATCCATAACATCAAACTTCAAACTACACCCTGCTATGCTTTTACCGTCATTCAGCCAGTGGCATTACTACCATTTTTATACTGGAGCAGCGTATTTCCTTTATTATTGGGTTAATGAACAGCTTTAAATTCAGCCTTTAAATAGGGCATTGTGGTGCATTGCAATATCTATCAATTGGACTTTTAAGAAGTCTATCAGCTTTTTTGTACATCTGTGTTTATCAGATCTTTTTTTTTATATCTTTGCTGACGTGAATCATTTTTTCTAGCCTTGTCCAAAAAACTGTTTCTGGAGTTTTGATGTGTGACGATGTTTTGAGAACTGCTCAAATGAAATGTCAGTACCATATACCCCCAACAAGGCTGTACATTCACAGTTAAAGCTATGAGTAAGATTAACAACTTGATGACCATGTAGAGAATAGAATAAGAATGAGCAATTCCATGTTCAATCACAATTTGATGTGCAGAGCTCCTGATATAGACAATAAATATAACTGGAAACACACACGGATGGACGCACAGACATACCCCTAGATATTCTCAAAAACTTCATGTTACTGTCAAGTTAATGGATAAGTGGCTCTCCGGTATATGCAACAATGTAATACAGATGGAGAGGTGAACAGACAGACAGTCACCCAGCTTATAGCTCCTGAGTCTGAATTTTGCACTAACTTAAGACTGCCTCTGCTGTATCTCCTCGACAGGGAGGGACAATAATAGCACAGATGGGAATATAGTAAACTGCACTAGGAAGGAAAAACACAAAATAAGTCCAGTGTTCTTTTTTGGAGGTGTTCTATTTATGTTAATAAATCATTATATATCATTACATTATAGTCTAAATACATTCCTGCACTCCATTGAATTCCCAATTAAAACAAAGATGAGAAACAGTCTTAGAGTCTTCATTACAGATTACATTTAGTAGCAGGATGTTGTGTAATATATAGGTATATAAATCATATTGACCTGAACATTTTTCATGCAAAGCTATTCAAAGATGTGTCCCATCACTGCTATAAACCGTCGTCGTATTTATTACCTTGTTGAAATACTAAATACATTCAATGAAGAACATTGTGACTAGTTTGTCATTGACAACACTGAAAAAGACTTCTAGTCAAAACATTTGTCATTAAACTCATTATGTTTCCTATTAGTATTTCAAAATGTCGCCCTTATAAACGTTAACCATAGTAAAAGAAAGCGTAATCAGGCCTAGTGAAAGCAATGTGTAGATAGGTAAGTGTTGTGAAGCCCAGAGAGGTAAAAACTATGGTAATACATATAACCCAAAGCATGGGAAAACTGCTAAATTACTTTTACAAGGGTAGTGGGTGTTTAATAGCTACGGGTGATAGTATTCATTTCAAACATTTACTGTTTATTTTCAACATTGTGGAAATGACTTCAGTTTCCCTGAAATAAGTTAATGATATCACTGGGTTAGTAAGTTATAATAACAATTCCACAACCACCAAAACAAAAAGATTAAAGTCAGTCGCGCTTCATGTAAGCAGCAGGCCCTTTTCAAATGGCTTCAGGTGATAAGCCACTGAGCAGCCAACAGTGTAATTACATTTCCCAATCACAGCTGATTTGATGGGGCTGAGATAACCCACGGTTCCTGTACAGACTAGATAGGAAGGACACTCACTGAGTGGAGAGGGCGCTCACCCCACAGCTCAGGGAGGAGTGCTGGGGCCCGTTCCTCACACACTGGCTCTTCTCATTGTCAGCTCGTTAAGGAATCCTTTCA
>NC_054565.1:3813476-3898473 GCF_017654505.1 Polyodon spathula | reverse complement strand
AAACCCACCCATCCACTGCCACTACCTCCACCGCCCCCCTTGGGATTCTCCCGTTAATGTTTTCTTGGATCGCTTCCTGTTCCAGACTGGTACCGTCTCTCCCTGGCAGAATCACGGACGGACACGTAGAACCGGATCCTGGAGAAACAGGGGTGAAGCGTGTCTTGTCTGCCCTTGCACGCAAGGCTTTAGCCTTCTGTCTTTACAAGCTGCCTGGCAATGGGCAGAAATGGAGGCTCACTGCTTTATATGGCACCAACCCTGCTGAGCTGCAAGGCATCATGGGATAGCAGGGATTTTGGGGAGGGGGATGAGATGAGAGGGGAGGGGGGATGAAGGTGGTATTGGTAGCGGGGTGGGGAATGGGGGGTGGGCCGGGCTGTTGCGAGACACGCTCATGTTTATTTTATAAAGTTGGCCGATGGCACTCACACAGCGTACTAACGACACAGCAGTGGAGCTAATTAGCAAGCGCTGGGTAAACCTGATCAGCAATCTTCTCACGACCACTGCTCGTGCCAGTTCTTTACTTATTTACCTTTGTTTATCTTAATATCAGGGGAGCTTGATTCCAGACAGGCTCAGTTGCCATGATGCGGCAGGGAAGCATCTTTCTGATGAGACATTAAACCAAAATCCTGTCAACTTTGACACGGTTACGACAATGAGCGGGGAGGGAGGTCGATTAACTTCAGTGCTTTGGCTAAATTCCAATACAAGTCTGTCCACGATAAATGTGCTTGTGCCATGGTTAGTTTAATCCAAAGGCATTACTGTGAGAGTCTGGGTCTACTAAGTTCTGTCATATTCAGGCAGCTGTTTCCCAAGATACAGCCTTCAACGGCTCAGTCAATCAAGTGTACAAACTGGTCAACATGTCTTACATTGTCAGTATGTGACTGTCTTGCTAAAAGTTTATGCAAAGCAACATCATATTGTATAGATCATCATGTCACAATTGTAATGATTATCACTTCAAACAAATGCTGATTGCAACAAAGAGGCAGAGAAATAGGTAATCTGCAGTGGTGATGAAAATGATCAAATCAGCAACACCCAAAACCGTTATGTTAAAACAAGCATATACTGAAAGCTCGTTTTAAACAGATGCTTTCTCGCTATTTATAAAGAAATGTCTCGGGATTGGGAAAGCAGCAGAGACAGTCATCCTCCTCCACAGCTGGGACCAACAGCTGACTGCTTCAAGAAAGAACCAAAACCACCCCCCTTACTATTGGCTACAATTCAAATTTAGGGACTTTTCTCTGTTGGATTTTGTCATGAGGTTTGTTCTCGCCTAAACCCTTCCCCCAAAGAAACGTGCTTCGATTTGCTCACATTGGAAAGCAGGTGATTAGCGATCATGCAGCATATTTTCAGAATCATATCGTTCTGTAAAATATAGTACTGTAACAACAAAACCAATACAGTGCATCTAAATGGAAGCCCACTTATTTTAAAACACAGTCCTTTCAGATATGTATTTTTGATATTGTCAGTTTTTCAGGGAACACAAAAAAGGGTTGGAACGGGCCAAAATGGAATAAGTGTCACACTCGTCTAACCGTCACTGAAGTCAGCATTTTATAGGGTCGGATATGCGAGTGCTGAATGTACACACACATCCTTAAATCTGTAATACCAACTATAGTAAGGCTTCTAAATTGCACCAGTTCTGGTGCTACATCGCATTCAGAAGCACAGCAAGGAAGGCTGCTAGGCATTTCTCTCATTCTGATTCTTTGAATCCAAAGTAGTATCCTAGCAACACATTCCGGTTGCTATGGAGAACCGCCCCCTCCCCCCCGAAATCCCAACACATCCTTGCTGCTGCAGTCAGCAAGATGGGGTCCTGTGGGCCGACTTCTAGTGTAGTAAGGCTCAGTTTCAGGAGATGCTAACCTTCAATAATGCACTACAAAAATCTCTAGGATAACACAGCCACTTTGAAGAAATAAAAATACACTGCAAAAGAAAGTGTGAACGTGCAGCCTGAATTAACCCATTTATTCCCACCTATTCATTTTCATCCAAATGGTAATGTGTGCCATTCGCTGCTGTCTGCTTAGCATGTGTAGCAGGTAACTGCCAATGCAATGACAACGCAAAGATTCAGGGGCAAATGTCAGCTAAACTGTAGAAGGTGAAGACAGAATGGCAGTGGTAATGTTTTCATGTTTTTATGAACCAATAGTATTACAATCGCCCAAACCAAAACACACTGGAAGTCCACTGCAGAGCCATGCTACCGGATCAGAACCAGACAGACCATCAATCCGGTTCCTAGTACCAAAACTTTATCAAGCTTAAAGAATCCCAATTATTCTGCATGCATCAACTATATGGGTAGGTAAACCATTCCATACACTCACTCCCCCGTGTGAAGAAGTTTCCTTGCCTCTGTCCACTGTATCTCTCCTTAATTTCCAAGTGTCCTCTGGTCACGGTTTCTATGCTGCACTGACGTACTGGTCAGGGTTAACGTTCCAAACTCCGTTTAAGAATTTAAAAGTGTAAATCCACCCCTAATTATTTTGTTCTATGCTAAATAGATTCAGTTCCTTCAGCCTATCTTCGCAGCTCTTTCCTTTAAACTCGGGGATTAATCAGGTTGCTGTTCGTCGGATCCTCTGTATGGCCTTTCTGTACCGTGGAGACCAGAACGCAGTATTCTAAGCGCTGCCCCAGCAGAGCATTGTACAACCTCATCCAAACCTCCTTTGATTTGTACACTTTGACTATATTCTGTCTGCCACACAAGTCTGTATTTTGGTGGGCCTGTTCCAGTTCTATACCATCCATTTTGTTTTTGGATTCTATTTTTTTTTTTTTTTTTTTTTTTTTTTTTTAAACCAGCGTGTAAACGCTTTACATTTGTTGACATTCAATTTAATTTGCTCGGTTTCTGCCCCGTTCTGTACGCGGTCAAAATCCTGAGTGATGGAGGAGGAATGTGCATATAGTCTTGTGAAGGTGAATTTTCATTAAGCAGAGTAATTAAGCACTTGCTGCACATGAATGATCACACACACACACATACACTCACACAGACAATTAAACCGGGCTTGCGGCTGTTGACTGCTCAATGTCGATTCGGCGCACTGCGTTGGTCATATTGCAGCATCAAGACAGTAGGATGTGCCATATGACGGACAGCAGAAAACTTCCAGGAGATTTGCAAAACGAAACTTCTGTACACAGGACAGGTGTCCGCAGCCTCATGACTGTACGCTACAGTTCTTCTGCTGATGTCAAATAATTTCCCGGTGATGCCTTCCTGATTAATAGAAACCTGGCAAAGTCGCGTGGCGCCAGATCAGAAGAATACAACGGGAGAGTAAGCCCCATTGTCATGTCTCAACAAGCAGGCAGTCCCAAGGTTAAACAATGTGTGCACAAGTGGTAAAGTGGGCTGTGCTGTATCATACATATCCTATTGTTCGAACATGCTTTCAGTCCCTACTAAAATGCATGCCTGGCAAAAGGTTCTCTTGAAACTACTGGGCTAAATAATAATAAACACAGTTGTTAAATACATCTAGAAAAGGCACTGTGTAAATTGAAAGAACCAGATTAGGTCAGAAATGAAATGAGTTTGGGGAGGCCTATGAATAGCAGGAAGCACTGGTGGAGCTGTGTGGTAGCTTACATAGCATAGCACCGTAAAACGCAATTATAAGATCTATACATACATGTAGAGCCTTACTCTAGCCAGTGCTATTAGTTTCTCTTCTTTGATGGGCGGTAAAGAAATACATAATAAAAAAATAAAAAAAATTCCAATGGTCAAAAGGCTAAACCCCTTTGTCCTCAACTATCCCCCGTCCCTCGGTCTGCAGAAGAGACAGATGTCCTACATGCGGCTCCCAGAACAGCTGACGATTAAGAATTTATTACAGGAGGCATCATCATGCACGCAATGCCCAGATGGACTTTTGGATGCTGGAGCACTGCAGAGCACAATAATTGTTTTATTAGCTCCGAGACCTTATAACGATCCTGAAGCAGGGAGGAAAGGCATCTCTCAGCTTGCATTCTGATGCTTCTGCAGTGCTGCCCGCTTGCCAAGAAACCCTCTGTGGGAAGTAAATCAGATGAGCACATTTGTATCAACTAAAACATGTATAACAGGGGCCTGTGAGACCGGCTGACTTAACAGGCTTGTTTTACACTAGAACAGAAAGGTCTCAAACTGTGGAAATTAGGTCTTTATAAACAAGCAAGGGGTGGTATATGCACATTGTGAAGTTGCTAATAATAGCACCGCACTAGACCCAAGCATGCTTCACATAACTACACAAGTCCTATGCATTTAACAGTCCATCACAATGCTGTTTGCTCAGAGTCTAATCTAATATTTACATTCGGTTACAGTCTTTTGGTCTTCAGTGCATGGAATTTCTCCATGCATCTTCATGTACCAAAAACAAGAACTTGTAATACAATGTTCTAGATTACACTGCAGGTAAATGGGAGCTACAGCATAAGGGCAGCTATACTAAACTTGCCAACAATGAATTTAAGTTTTTCTGCATTTTGAAAGCAGGTGATCATGGAGTGATTTCAACAGCTGTATTCTATCTACTTGTGTGTACAGTATGCAAGTGCTAAGTAGCTGTAGACAGATGTACAATGCCACACGTTTGCACCTAGATTCTCCCTCAGCTGTGATTGGATTCTTAGTTTCCAATACACAGGGTTCCAGAGGAGGTTTAATTACAGTAATCCTCAAAGCTGCTCGAGTAAGCAGAACAGTACTTTTTCGTATGAAAACAACCGATGGGTGCCTCACTGTGTATACTGTCTACACTAGTGCAGCTGACAGGGTGACAATCACAGTCACATCATGTTAATGTATTTTCAAACCAGTGCACAACTTCCTCTAAAGATTAGGTCAAAACAATAGCTTTAGTTCATCTCATGCATGGTGTTCTCTGTCAGGTTATGACATCAGGCTGCTGGGCAAACATTGGCAAAGATACCAGATATTAGTTTTCAGGTAGGTTATATGGAGAGCGATGGAAAAATAACACGTTACTGGAAATGAGTACTGCGCACTGGCACCTCTTTAAACGTGCAATATTTTAACGAACAAGCCGTCACACATGCGCAGTGTCTCCCAATTTTGTTATCTATGTTCTGGGAAAGGAAAATGACAGCGGGACCAGCACATATCGCCCCCTTTACCTTATTCTAAACCCTTGCTCACTACATATCTTGCTATCCCTGAATAAAAGTCTCCCCCCCAAAGCTGAATTATTTTGATATCTTCCCACAATAAACAATATTTTGCAGTGTAGCATACCTTTCTATTATAATTCATAGTTACAGCTTTGGTCACCACCAAAAATGCTGCCTTTTTAAGATTGTAGTATGCTTTTAACACGGGAGTTAAGGCAGCAGACAAATAATTCAGATTTTTTTTTTTATCACGCTTCTCAGAGAAAGCTACATTTTTAAAAAGCCAGCAACATTAAACCGATAAATGTAAATATATAGCCTATACTTTAAATAAACATAAAATACACCCAAATAAACACTGGATGTATTGGGAGACAAGAGTTGCGAGTTACACATATGGATATTTACAGGGGTTTATTTGAATCAATAGTGCCCTGCTTAAGGCCTGGTAGAATGAAAACCCCAGCTGTGGCTTATTTAGCAAGACCTTTTTTTTTTTTTGCTCAAGATGTCAGATTGGGGGTTACTAGATTCCCATATTAAAAAAAAAAAACAACTCTGAATTAATAAAAACTGTTCAAACTTTCTTTTACTGTAGAAAGAGGGTAGATGTGGCATATCACTACTACACTGGCTGGTTTCACAGCCACAGATTAGGTACCTAGTGTTATTTCAAGTAAAGTAGTACAGGTAAATAGTACAGGTATCCAGCCCTAAGTGTTTTCATCAGAGCCCTGCCTCTTCCTTGTTTGTCACGGATTTATGTAACATCGAAAATAATAGGAAAACGGCCATTAAGAAGAACAAGTTAACATTCGCGCAACACAAAACGCGCGGGTATTTTGAGCCTATGCTGTTTTATAAAGATCTGGAAAACAATCTGTAAATTACGAAATATCAACTACACTTTCATAGCGTGTTTATGCAACCTATTTCGCAACACCACCACGCGTGAACCTTGACATACAGTACACTAGGGGCAGCACGCACAGCTCCTGTAACAGCGCTGCAAGCAGAGTTACACAGGCTGTGAAACGGACAGCTACAGTAACATTACCACATGCAGAGTGTTACACATGCTTGAAACGGACAGCTGTTTTATTCCTGGTTATTACAGTATTAATATTCTATTTCGTTATCAAAATGCGTTACCTGAGACAACCATTTTGTCTGGCTTGCCTGAGAGGGCTTGCTCTTTGCTGGGTATCACTGTCTTGCCAGGCATGTCTGCGGCGCTGCTAGAAGAGCGAAAACTGATGACAAGGATGAGGACCGACACAAAGCGCATGAACCACACAACAAACACTGAAGAAGTTGCCGTGGCTCAGGCGGCGAACTTTGCTAAAGGACAAGAAGTTCCTAGTGGGAGGAGTGAATCGTGAGCGAATCGGTAACGAGATGAATATTCATACTGATTTATGACGATCGGGCTTCAAATTGGAGTATTACATAATTAATAATAACCGGTTTATGAAAAAACATCAAGTCCAGTGACGGTACAAAGCACAAACGCGATGGATTTCCATTAAAATCACGTTACAGCAGATAACACAAAATGTTTGAGCGTAAACTAGTCAATGTATAATATATGTATAACAATGTGTTATAATAATGTTTTTCAACAAAATACAACAATAATACAGGCATTAATAAAACTAAACCATTTGCCATAGTATTTTACGTTTGTGAGTTTTTAATAAGCAAAACAAGTCTAAAAAAAATTAATATTAACAATATTAATAATACTAATTCACTAGGCTAAACTTTTTTTGTTTTGTGCTTATTTATAATTTTACAAAATCCAGCATAAAATCAGTGCTTGCACCTTCTATCAAGCTATCAACACACCGTTGGAGGTATTTTTTTTATTTTTTTTTTACATAATGAATTAAACAACAGCCGTTTATAAAGCTGCCTCAAATTAGATTATTTGCTTGTTTTTATACTTTAATTCAAGATGCATTCAAGATACAAGTACAAAAACTGTAGATAAAAAAAAAAACGAAAATGATGACAGGAAAGAGCAGCAAATTTAAATTAAATTGCATTGTTTTTCAGGCCCTGTCCACAATGTTACGTTGATGCCGTATACAATTTCTGAGGCTTGTACAATGGCGGATCATTAAGCGTCGTGATCAGATGCCGAAATCAATGCACATTTATATCTGGAGTGATGAAATCGGCGAAGGAGAACTTCAGAGTTCAAAACGTGCAAGTTATGAAATGTACCTTGTGTTTTTAAGAAACAAAACCATAAGGTCCATGCTAAGAAGTGCCATGGCTCCACATTTGCCGGGTTGTAAACACAGAATCCAGTGCATGGTGGGATAATGTCATATTAAGTCCCACTGTCCATAGCCCTGCTGGGAACTGTAACCGGAATATTTTAAACGACTTTGTACGCGTTAAGCCCGACTAAACACGAAACGGTACTTTGGTGTGGACGCTTTGAGATGGATTAATAAATACGTTTTTGAGTAAGGTTCTCGAGATCAGTTAGGTAGTGTGGACAGGACCTTAATATTGTCATATTCCAAACTGAACTATGAAATACAAGCAAGAGTCAAAAGATCTTCAAATGAATAAATTGGGAGCCAGTTTGAGCCATTACATTACCACAGCCAGGAAACAGAGGACAACAGCTGGAAATTAAGTGGAGATAGACCCTTCTTCACACATAGAGATGTGAGCGTATGGAACAGGCTACCTAGTCCTGTTATTGAGGCAGAACCACTTGGGTCCTTTAAGGCCTAACTTGACAAAGTTCTGAGATCAATCATCTTTTAGGAACCGGAGGAGCCCTGATGGTCCGAACGGGCTTCTGGTGGGTCGATGTTCTTCTGTTGTGATGTACTGGTCACCTGGAGGAGGCTCACCTGCAGCCCTCAGCTCATCTATCAGCTCTGTGATTTGATGTGATCCCTACACACTCATCATGCTCCAGACCTCTGTTAAAACTGTTTATATCAAACATATTTGGTAATACTAATGAGATTAACCATGTTTTTTGTAACCCAGTGATAACTTGAGAGTTGGGGCTATTTATACATGATCTCCATTATACTTTTTTTTTTTTTTCAAATAAAAAAATTACAAAACTTTTTATCCCTGTTAAAATTCTGTATTGTTTCCAAAGAACAAAAAAAAAAAAACTTCTTCTGTGCCCATCACTCTCTACTCCGACTTGACTGACACAGTGTCAGTAATGAGAACTGTCAGTATAATAAAAAAAATAACCATGACATATCAACAATATATACAGTATAGTATACAAAAAGAAATGGTAAGAAATGTTTACACAATTTAATAAGCAGTGTAAGAAGTGTGAGATACAGATGGGTGGATGTACGGACAGACAGATCCCCAGAATCGGACACTCTAAATAGTTTATGCTCAACAATGTTAATAACAAGTTTCAGAACAATTGGAAAGTTCAGGAGGAAATATACAGCAAAGTCTGTTCACCAGAAGGGACAATCTATGTCAGCACTCAGTTATTTCTGCAGTTCTAAATGAAACCCATGGCTACAGCCCTGTTGTTTAAGCAAGGCTTTTAAAAGCACTCAAATGAGAGGTGCTTCTGTAGTGGGCAGGGTGTCGTGTGATGCACCACTGTTACGGATTCTGGCCCTTGTTGGTGAGATGAGGTTAAAACCTCTATAAGCGCACCTGTAAAATAACCTCTTTTGTAAATTGGTTAAGACGCTCACTTGCTGTGGGTGTAGTCGCTGGTTCATACACAGTCTCTGCCCTGTTGAAGTACAGACAGACAGACAGAGATCAGCAGATAGATGGAAAGATCCAGATTTTCTTAATGAAAAGCAGGCAGGAGGCCCTTTCAAGAAGTATCAGAATGACACAATTAAGTGAAAATCAGCTGTGAATGTGGTATGATTGTGTCTCTGTTATTATCAGCCATATGGCTGGGCTGTGTAACAGCTCTGCTCAGCACAAAGCCCCGCTCACTAGAGCTGCAACACTGTGACTTAATAGCTTTCACAACCTTATCGCGAATTATTGATTCCTCTGCTAGATACAGGGCCTTCGTGTGCTTCATTGCAGCTTTTTCATTCTGGGGAGTTAAACATTGGAATCCTGGAACAGAAAGAACTTGAGGACAATTTATGTGCTACCAGCAGTTTGAAAACACATATACATTGTTGGGAAGGAACATATTACTAAGGCAGTACTATAATCTGATACACATCTTCAGTAGCTTGTAGCTGTAATGGTTAGTTCCTTTTTCAGTTAATGAAATATGGTAGGGCAAAAATAAGTTAGAAATATTTAAGTGTTTTTTAGTTACACTTAAAAAAAAAAAAAAAAAGCACAGGGCAACTGCATACTGCAATCGTTACATGTCACACGAACATGTTTTTTTTTTTTTTTATAAAGCATCTTCCTACAATTGGCATAAGAACAGGGAACGAGTGGGTTTCATAGCTAAATCTTCAAAGAATATTTCAAGCTGCAGCCTGACAAATAAAACATTTCAAAATGTATATAAAATGACAATTGTGCCTAAGAAGCAGCTATTTGTAACTTTAACTAGTTACAATTGTATTCAAGTAACTTGTACCTGTAACGGAATATTTTGTAAAAGTAACTTCCCCAGCACTATACAGTACATCTGTCTGCACCTATTAACCAGCAAAGTGGAAAGTGGTGTAGCCATAGTGTCGAATACACTTAGCTGCAGCCTCCAATTTGAACCTGAACAAAACAGAAGCTGAGGAGTGATTGCGTATCATCCAGAAGAGTTCACATTGCATCTGTGGCTTTAATAGCAAGTGTTTGCTTTTATAACAGTGGACCATTTTTAGGGAAGGTCTGCGAAATTCATAACGGTTTCTGTAAACCTCAACAACATTTCTGCATACTGAGGGAAACTCAACAGGCTTCAGTGAGCGCCTCTCTTTCATATCAAACCCTTATTCCTTCATCCTTGACCTCCCAACACCAGTGCTCTTTCCACACCCTGTAAATTCTGTATTAAGATCACTTGTTAGTCCAGTACATGACTCCGCACTGTGCACATTATACACTGAGATTCAGAATTCTTTTTGCATTCTTTTCAATTCTACTTGATGACATTACAGAGCAACCCTCTGGTGGCCAAGAGGTGTATCACAGAGCGTGTCCTTCACATTTTTCCTGTGCATATCATCCTCCACATACACTCCAGTTTCCACGACGCTCCGACAATGCTGTGCGAATAATGAATCACCCTGTATATATTGTACAGTAGCATGCTGTATTTATTTTCATAGCATGACTTTTATAAGCAAATTGTCATTGCTTTCATTGGCATTATTTTACTTTGCAATCACAAACTGTCCCAAACCTGTGTGTGTTATTGTTCATCCTCCCCTTGCTTTAAAAAAAATGGTTTTACTTTATCCATGTTTGTGCTGGGTGTACATTATATGACACACAGCCCCAATCCTGATACAAAGCCTCTAAAACAAACACAATTTCAAATCTGTTCATAATGCGAGCAGCAGAGAGCGGGTGGCTTATCTAATTTCTTGCAGCGTGAAAACCATCAACAAATTACATCCAGAATAATAACAGGCCATTAAAAAAGCATCATTCCTCAAACGCGGGGGCCCCGTGAACACACGAGTACGTGTCATTAAGAGAGCTGCAAATGGGAAATTGCATGGCAGATTACATTGCAGAGGGACAAAATCGTGAATTCAATTAATTATTGGAGCTGGGAGTGGATTGCTAGCCTACTGCCGGGTCAGACTGCTGCACAGAGAATTTAATATACAAGACAGGGACCCAATGGGGGTATGAATGTTTCTGCTAGGCTTGGATTAAATCCAAGGATGTTTCAATTTGTCTCATCAGCTGTTGGAAAAATATATATTTTTGCTCATGCCTCCCCATACATTAGTGGACCAATAACATCGCATAAGCCCTTAACAATTTTTCAAATAGTCCATCCAGCACCAAGCAACTGCTCTAAAGTCCTGACGAAGGCACCCGTCTAAACGTTATACAGAACAATTCATTTCTACTGTACATTAGAAGCAAATCAGGAAGCTCCACTGCAGGGCACGACCACACACTGAACAACCAAGGAACATTCAGATAGAATGTTCAGCTTTCACAGTTTAAGTTTTGCACTACGCACTCTGGCACTTTATCCTGTGCACTGTTAATAAACAGGAATCAAAAAATGTCTTGGATCTAACAGTATGTTGTTCAAAGTGACCTGCTTTGCTTTAAAAACAAAAAAAAATTAAAAAAAACCCGGAAGGAAATCAATCCATTAAAAATATAAATACATCTGTCAAAAGAGATTTAAAATGTTAAAATAAATAAAAGGCACCTTTTACCAGTTTCTAATCATAATAAAAACCTGATGATTGGGCATTAGCCTGGTAGTCAACCACCTTACAGTAATGCCATCTAAATAACCGTAATGGATCTTTACCAAGAAAACCATAGAACACAGTTTTAAATATAAAGATGTTTGGTCACCTAGGAAACAACTTTAGCGGTACAGCGTTTTAAGATCAAAAAGCATGAAGAGCACACGTTGGTGTATTTTTAACATGGCTATTGTGTGAGATGGAATATTTAAATAGGGGAGTGCTGAGATTAAGTTTGGAAAGGTAATAGATTTTCTTTGTTTCCAATAATATCAGTGATTTAGAAACATCATTTTAGTCTATTATTGCTAGTATTGTAATAACTTAAGGAAAAGGTTATAAGAAATGATTGTATAAGCAAAACAGCACAGATCCAGATATTTGCATTTCAAAATTGTAATGACAGTAAACCCACAGTATGCATTTATAAAGGAAAGTGGTAAATGTCCATTGTTGGGTCATGGCCAATTGACGAAAAAGCTGATCTGTTATCTGCATTGTTATAATGCAGCAATAGTACTGTGGCAAAAATCCCTTCCCTTTAAAATACATATAGCTAACAAAATAATTCCAGTAAACCTTATCTAATATGTGTTACCAACTCTTCCGAGATCTCACATGTCTCTATATGATAGATTTCTTTAAGGTTCTCAAAGCCCCTGAGAGTGGATGGAAGATTTGATTTGCCGATCTTGGCAGGAGGCGCACAGGGAGCACTGCACTGTCATTTCCATGCCAATGAGCTACAGAGGGGTAATCAACCAGAACTGGTTTGATGCACCAGCCACACATCCCTTACTGGTCAGTGCCAGACGTGTCCAAACGTACACATCAGTCAGGCTAAACTCTTTCCTCTAGGGTTCAGTAGCTTGCCGGCATCCACTGCTAGTGCTTTGTGAAAAGAGGCTACACGATGGTAAGGGAGGGCATCAGGTGATCTTCTGTCCTCCTGAGCGAGTACGTGGGTTACATCAGTGACATGACATTTTGAACTGCATAGAAAAATTGCAAATAATGTAGCTTTTCAATTGCATGTGCCTTTAAATCCATTTTCTATATAACAAACAAACATTGTCACCTTGCATCCTAAAAAGGAGCTCTATAATAATCCATGCTCAGCTCTCCAGTGCTGAAACCTTACACCTTCATAATGAGCACAGGTCTAAACATTCTATTCTCATCTCTCAAGCACCCTGTCTCCAATATAACAAGAACACTGGTCTTAACACTCAATTGTACCTGCATAATGAGCGCTGGTCTAAATAATCCATTCTAAGACCTGCGGCACAGTCATTAGCCTGCACCTCAATAACGAGTGCTAGCCTAAACAGATCTTCAGCGCTGCTGCCCTGCTCCTAATAAACACGAATGAGAAATGCAGCACTACATTCTAATGCAGTAAAAATGAATAATTTATGAATGGGTGACACCAAATACTGGGGACAAGACTGTGCTTGAGTGTGCCCTCACCCAGTAAGGAAAAGGCAGGTATGCACAGCAAGCTGAGAGGGGGGTGGGGAGCAGGCTCAGTGCTCTCTCTCTCTCTCTCTCTCTCTCTTTCTCTCTCTCTCTCTTTGTCCGCGTTGAGAATGAAGCCTTATCACCAGCAATGAAGCTTAAGGCTGATCGGGGGGACTTTGCAATGCAAATGGAAGGTAATTAGAAAGCCTGAAGTGCATAAGTAGAAACTCAGATCAGCTTGTTCTTGTAAAGGAGCCTCGCTTAGGGTGCCTGCTGATGCTGGAAACACCTGAGGTGGGGTGAAGTTGTATGTGTATGATGTGGCTCGTTTCGTGTTTTAAAATTCATTTTATGAAATGATTTTGCACGCGTTTAAAACGTTAAAATGCTGAACCAAGACTGTCTTTTTACTCCTGTAAAACGTGTTTTGTGGTTGACCCAGTACTGATGGCTCACGAATGCAGGGTTTTATTTAAACTGACGTGGTGTTTTTTTTTTTTTTTTTTTTTTTTTTTTTTTTTTTTATGGTAATGTTTTGTATCTTTATTTTAAGCTGGGAATCAATTAAGGTTTTGTTGGTTACATTAGTTGAGGAATCGTTCTGTGGCATCTTAATGTATTTCTTGTGTCTAGCCTTGCAGTGTTTTATATGGAAAGTGAGAACAATTGTAATAGAATATTGAAGTGATGGTTACAAAATTAAAATGTTTGTGTGGCCAAGGGACAGATTCAACCACCAGTCAATTCAGTCCCATCTACAAAAATGCACCTGTTATGTACCGTGCTACTGTATGTGTGTTATACATATAATGGGCCTAATTCAATTAACTGGAAAAAGACATTTTAAGAAAATAGAAATGAATGCATTAAACATGGCAAATGATGCTTAAACACCATATATATATAATATATATATATATATATATATATATATATATATATATATATATATATATATATATATATATAATTGTAGCTTTATTATTATGACTTATTATGTATGTCATCGCATATATTAAGTCTGGGAGCATGGGTTTATGTCTGTGCATGAATATCAGTTTGTGCTTAAAGAGCACGTGCGTGCGTGCGTGTGTGTGTATGAGGATTCACTGAGAAAACACTTTAATTACAAGGACCTGACTGTGCATTAGCATGCCAGTAAATGCGTAGGATAGCAGTGCATTTACTGGGATGAAAATGGTTTATGAAACGCATCTCCGTGTTGCAGGGTTAGAATTAATTCCGTGCTCTTCCCGACGATGCTTTATGCAGCAAGAATAAGATAGTATGCGAATAGCTTTTGCACTCAATGAGGTATTTCTACTAATATTGATAACTGACTTATTCAAACCCTTTTCAGTGTGAACAGCTGTCTATATTACAGTGGTACCAGTGACTGTACATTTCTCATGAATAGCAGCTATTTTGTTGTCATTTCTATTTGTAAATCTGTGGTTAAGGTGACATAATGTATGCGGTCGTACCACCCAGCATCGACATTGAAATTGAAAACTGATCAGTGTAGATGATACGAGCATAAAAGCAAACCAGCCTGGAGTGAAGATGACCTATTTACGATGATTAAACCTTGGTTTTAAAATCTTGTGAATCATTAAAACCACCTCACGTGACACATTACAGTTTGCTCCTCTGACGTGCTGTAAAGTACGTTACCCAACACATATCCTCTTTCTCCAGCTCTAGGCTTCTTCCTTGCTGCAGTATCCTTTTATTGGTCACTGATAATAATGTCATTCAGTTGCCTGACAGTTTACCCTATGAGCAATAATTAGTTTGGTTTCAACGTAGCCCTGGGTGGGGTTCAGACTCAGTGTCTGAGTTTAATGGGTAGCTAATGATAATGTAGCCCCATGACCTGTCTGCTCTTAACCTAGGTCTACATTCACTACTTTTTTTAAAATTTTTTTTAAATAACCCAATATTAAGCCCACTCCTATTCAAGATAAACAGATCGCAAAGCCTGTCCGTTCTGGACAGTTCAGGTCAACTTACTATGCATTTAATAACCGCCTGGCACATAGTAATACAGGGAACTAGAAACCTAACAAATTCAAAACGTTTCTTTCAGTATTTCTTAATTTGTTGATGTGCTTGTGTTTATTTAAATGCAGGGTTGTTTGCTGCAGGATAATCTCTCATTTATTTACAAGCACTTCATCAATTGTATTTTTTTATAATGCAAGCATTTTTTGATATAACTATACAGCAGCAATTACAAAATACCATTGTAATACAAGATACAGACAAAACTAGTATAAAAAAATAAAAAAAGTGTTCATTTAATTTTGGGATTATATGCCAATATATTGTAGCGTGCACGGGGGAAGGCAGCAGCAGGGCTGGTAGGTGATGTAATCACATACAAAGACATACGCTCCTTGCAAAGGAGCCAGCTCTTTTGTACAGTGGTATCGTCGCTATGCTTTAGTGCGAGAGGTCCCGGGATTCACGCCCGCCCTCCGCCTGCGTGTGGATTGACTCGCCCTGTGTGATGCGCCTGCCTGCGGGAACCGAGATCGCAACAATATTATGCATCATAATATTATTATGATGCATAATGCTGGTTATTTTCAACAGGAAAATGCTTGTATTAAAAGACAGAATCTCACATTTAAATAAATAAATAAACAAGTACATCTATTAATAAATAAAAACGCAGGCAAACAACCAAAAAAATCTACAACGGCCTTCTCTGCTGTGCAGTTGTTTGACTTTTAATTTATTTTTTCACACGGCATCTTAACACAGCTTGAAAGTACCAGCAAAAAATAAATAAATAAATAATTAATGTATCTTTAGAGTGAGGTTAGATGCAAAGTAAAGATGAATATGGGTTTCTAATCTGCTGGTGCTGCACTACCCATAGCATCTGCCATGTGCTTAACTGGAATACAGGGAGGAGTGGATGAAGCTGTGGTGGCTTTTTTTTCTCTGGTCACATGACGTGTCTGAACCACATCCGAGGAAAATGCTTTGACAGTTTAAGGTAAAGCCACGTTCAAAGACCAGTACATGCTCCGCATAGGCCAATATGAAGCTTATAATCTATGCAAATTCAGGTTTTAATTTATGGAGGGCAGGCTTTCTCAAGATTAGGCTTGCATGCATTTATCCTCTGCTTTGATTGATTACTTAACATGGAGGGAAAATGCTAATTTGACAAACACCAGGAGAGAAACTTGATCAGGAATATTAAGCATAATGCGATAGCTTTCAATGCACTGTCTTTGTCACTTCCATTGCAAAAGGGAAACCCAGAACGGGTTATTAACTAACTGTCTCTGCGGGTCTCCCTTAGAGGGAAGAGGGTTTAGAAGAATAGTTTGAGAGGAGACAGCCCGTGAGGTATGTGCAAGGCAGGGGGTAAGGCGAGGGTGCAGCAGGAGGGGTGACGGCTGCCGGCGCGTGTGTGGTTCCCCCCCTCCGTCTTACAGGCAGCCTTGTGACCCTGCCATCGCTCCCAGACATCAATTATGCAGATTTAAGCAGGCTAAAAAAAAGCAACAAAAGCTCAGTGGGGTGAATGAACAAAAGAGAGGCAGAGGGGTTGAGAGGAAAAACTAATAATTGTGAAAAAAAAAATTACAAAAAGATATATAGATAAAAAGATTGCTGGGTATAAAAATTGAACAGATCTGTCAATTTTGCGTGCAATTAAGTAGGTCAGGATCATCAGCTATCTATCTGCACACTACATTGTTTTCGCTGCTATGATCAAATCTTTGTCAATCTTGTGTATTTCCAAAGTAAAGATCTATAGAATTCAGTAGATTAAGAATGGCCCTACAAGAATGTATGTGTTAGTGCTGCAGTGCGTTACAGAACCCATGCTGTGTTCATAAGTGATGCGTAACGCTAGCTGTGTCCTCATTGTTTCAGTGCTTGTATTTATAGTCTGTGATGCAGAAATTAATTTTCCAACTTTTACTTGGAAGCGTATACCAAGAGAAAGAGAATTTCTCTTCTAAACGCTGCAGTGTATCCAGATCCTTCTGCCTTTGTTCCTACAATACGCCACTTGTTTCAATCAGAGCACCTGCATTGCTGCACATACACACTGGGATGTTTAGAAGAGAAAGTCTCATTCTCCAGGCGAACGTTCCTGAGCAATTCCCCAGATGATTTTCCAATAATGAATAAAAGCCATTGGGATTGTGTTGAAAGAGATCTCTCACAAGCAATGAATTTCTTGTGAACACTGCAGCGGGTTCTGCAACACTTTCAGATCTCCCTAGACTTTGCACATTTTGCCCTCTACAATACAATTACAGTCAGATGTACAACAGGAAGTGATGTACTTTCCCCAGTACCTGCAGGCTGTGCCGATGTCAGCTGGCACTTGTTCTGGTCGAATGGGACATGGAGGAGTGAATCTGCTGCCTGCTATCCTCAGACTGTCCCTCCCAGCCGTGTGGATTAAAGTAACAGCTCAGAGAGAGACAGAGAGAGAGAGAGAGAGAGAGAGAGAGAGATCCTGAGCCAGGCCTGAACCGCTCACCTTCTGCCCCACAGCCCTGAATGCCCAGCTCGCTAAGCTACTCCTGCCCTAGATACACAGATTTATCGCATCTAATCTCCCAGATCCCTGCAGATATAGCACCTGCCTGCTCATATCTGTGGAACACTCTGGTTTTAACCCCTTAGTCGCTACAGTATCACCAATTATTCATGACATGGTGGACTGTGCGTAACCAAGCTAGAGAAAACAATTCAAACAGAAGGAGGCTAGATGTGTGTTTTGATGGTTAACTTCAAATACATTACAAACGATATACTTGATTGTTAGATCAATTGATCTATTGAACCAAAACAGTTATATACTGGAGAATCGCAGCTTATCATTTCTACACTTCACAATGAAATATTATACATATATATAGACACACACACACACACACCTTTTGTCAAACATTTAAGACATAAGGAATGTACAACTGTTATAAAAGACATGCTCTAGGAAACAAAAAGAACAAGAATTCTGTGGACGATGTCATGATTACATCAGAATAGAATGTTCATTCCAAGAGGATCCAAAGTTCCTAGTTTGAAGATAAACTCACGTTCCCTTTGTTTCCGAGCAGTATTTGTTCCACAGCACTGACTGATCCCACAGACGGTGATGTCTTCAGAAGTGTGATTATCACTGGTGATAAATCAGGGCTACTGGAAATGTAGTGCTGTCAAATGCTTCATAAAAGTGTCCCACAAAGCAATCTGCTAAACGCCTTTTCATTTCCCCAATGTACAGTTTGTTGCATTTCTTGCAGATAACACAGGATACTATTCCTTTAGAGGTGCATGTAAAAGGCTCATGGATGTCGAGTGATGATTGAGTGCCTCTGATCTCAGTTTGAGTGTTAATGTATTTACAGGTAGTACACCAAGGGCTATTGCATGGAAGTGTGCCTTTAAAAATTTCCCCAGGACTAATCTCGCTGTGGGCTACATATTCTCTTAGATTACTGTCTCTTCTATTTGATATCTCTGTTGAAAATAGACCCAGTAAGTGTAAACATTAAGTTTCTTTGCATGATTTTCTGTATTTCTGTTGGTAGGGTGATAAGTGAGGACCAGAGCAATTCTGTCATCTCCATGTTGGTTTCAATTATTTCTACACAGCTGAAGGGCTTTTGTCCAAAAACCCCGAAATAAATTATTTTGTAATCATTTAAACCTTTTGTGTACATCAAAAAAATAACCTTTTCATTTTATATATCAATCTATTTTATATAGCACCTTTCACACACACAGGGCACATATTTCCATCATTGGCTTACGAGCCTGCTTAAATACTATATGACAAAGCTATACTCAAAACGTATGGGCCACTACCCCACGCTAGTTTAAGCCACTGTAAAATGTCTGCCAAGATTCAGTTGTGATGCAATCGTGCTCCTGTAACCGGGTAGAGAGTAAAATCAGTTCCACACTGGGCCAATGAGCAAGAGAGGGGCTTGACTTCATCACAGGGATCAGTTCACTTTCTCTAAGCAGGCGTTGCCACTGACATTTCATTGGAAGACAGCCCATGGCTCCACCAGTGGTCAATTTACTGGAACGCAGTTATTCAGCACTGTCCCAGTTTCTAGTTTTCTAATTTTAGACAGTAATGAATGCTGAAGGCCCCTACCACATCAAAATAATTCAGAAAGTGTATGTTGGGGCATATTACTCTACAGCTGACTTTGTCCTTATCATTGCATCGCCCAGCAATACTTCATGACATTGAAATTAGAGGCGACATTTAAAACTGGACCACAAGGCCGATTCATGTTTTAAATTTAAGTTGAATCCACATTTAGAATTTGTGTTTTTTTTCATTTTACTTTTTAAAAAGAAATGTGCACTTTGTGGTCCTAGTAATGTATTTCTGAGATAAAAGCAGGGCGATATAGATTAGGATGCCACTATTAAATGCATTGTAGTGATGTTGTGATGTTATATAAATTCCATTTTAACTCGGTCACATTAATATAACATCATTACTACAGAACACTTGGACAGTTTCCTACATTCTTTAAAGAAAACTATAGATTACTATTTGACAAGATAGTGCTGTGCACTTCAATAAACAAAAAAGACACAAGTTCAAACAGACAGGAATTAACCCCATCCTTGCCAACCACCACCAAAACACACACCACCACAATATTTACCATTTTCCAACAGTTATATCTGTAAATCACACCTGCTTGAATATATATTTCCTTCATTTTAAATGTATTTTTTAAATAAGCTGGGTAATAAAAACCAACTGTAAAGAACTTCTGCTTTCTGAACGCTGCATAGAAGGCTAAACTACGGAAAACTTCCAGTGAATTAAAGCAGTGTGCAAATGTGTTAGAACTTTGTCATTTATATCCTTTATATACCTACCTGCATGAAAACCTTGGGTGTGAGAATTAATTTTCTGTCAGTAGAAACACTAGGCACTTGTGTGTGAAAATGTTAGACCACTTTGTGCTTTAATTAGGCATCTTAAAACAACTTCTAAAAAGTCTCATACATTTTAACATTTGGGGCTATGTATTCTTTATCACTTACGATTTTAAGTTAATTGCATTTGTGGCCCATTAAAGTAATCAATTAAATTAGACAATCAATAATTTACCTATTTTTACAATTTTCAGTTACAATTTCACGTGCACAATACATCGAAACAACAGAAGCAATGCGGTGTTCTAATACATTTGCACACTACCTTATATGTGGTGCAACTTTGACGCTGCAGCTTCAAATGTATAACTCCTGGTAGGTTTGGTTACTGCATCACACTAACTACTTGAAGAAAGACCACCAATAGCATAGGCAGACCACAATATTACCAGCAATGGCAACACAATGGATTGGGAGCCAATACAACACTGTGGTCTTGATATGTTATAGTATTGTTGTAGTGCAATGGATTACCACTTTGTATTGCATTTTCTATTGTGATACTACTGGTATGTTTAAATATGAACAATTTATTACATTGAAATGTTAATAACAATTAAATGGCCATCCAGATATATGTAAAAGTGTACCTCTGGCATGGATGCTTGAACAGGCAGACTCCCCACATCTCGGAATCTGATAATTCTCAATACCTGACAATCGAATAACCGTTTCTCTAGATACATGCAAGCATGCAAGTGTGACATAGTGGAGGTACGTCCATCTGTATGTTTACTACAATTGTTATTTTTCAACCATGGGGAATGGCTCTGCAAAAAAAAAATAAAAAAATGTTTGAGAACAGGCCTCTCCACTAAGCATTTGCAGCTGCAATGACCCATGCGAGTTAGTTAGACAGTGTTCTTTTTTCAAATGCAATTTTAGGAGCCGTCCCAATGGTATTTGTGATGGAATTTGTAAGCATGGTAAATAATGCATCTAAGCAGAAACACAAAATAGAGAATGGTAAAGATCGCACATAATATGATATCAAACTGCTTAGATAATACAAAGCATCCCTGCCTTCAATCTAGAGGCTTCTGTTTTTTGCCCCAGTTAAATATACGTGCATGTCCACTGTTGTTAAACTAACTGTTTCTCATATTGGGTAACTACAACATTCGTTATCTATCAGAACTGCCTGTCCTAGTTTTTACACTCACATAAGAAAAGACTCATTTTAAAAGGCTTGGCAGTGTTGCCCCCCCTCCCCAACCAGAGTCCATTTTTAAACTGCAATATGATCCCTGAAACTTTATTTTTTATAGTTTTCATTGTACTGTTTGTCCTGATCTGTTCTGATTTTCTGGCACAATGCACCAGACTGAACACAGATTTTTTTTTTTTTTTTTTTTTTAAAAGTACAGCCTACTTGAAATTATATAACAACCTGATTTATTAAACTAGAACATTTAAGCCAACGTTTGCACCAGGCAAAGCAAATCGGATTGGAGGCGTGCAAAATGTGAATGCCCCCCCCCCCCCCCCCCCGTATTGCAATCCTTCATATTAGAACATTACTGTTCTAGATTGGTTTGCAAGGTTCTTTGCCATTGTGCTACATTTTCATATCACGCTTTAAGGCAGCGTCAAAATGCAATTCTGCTTATCTCAGAGCTAAATATTTTGTGTATTTAGAGAAGGAATACATATTTCGTATTTCTAATTTCAAAGTTTGTTATATATATATATATATATATATATATATATATATATATATATATATATATATATATATATATATATATATATATAGTTGGATAGCAAGCGATCTGTATGTAGTCCATTGCAGAAAATACTCTGCAAGCACATACTCTGCAGGTTTCCAGGTCACAGAATCTACTGGAAACTACAGTACTGTATAAATTGCATATGTGCAAGTAATTTAGCTTAATATGAACTCGTAACATGGTATGAATTACTATGTATATACAATATATATCACAATATACTGTATTCTCATGATAGATGGGTATGTGTTTGCTTCAGTGTCAGATTTTTTTGTGTACCATATGCCTCGCATCAATTTCTAAACATATACTAACTGCTAACTCATGTCATGATATTACTGTGCCATTAGAATCACTGCAGTAACAAACCACAGCAAATGCACTACTGCCTATACATGTATGTATCCAGTGTGTTCTACTTATTGCACGTTCAGTCAAATTCACTCAAATTTAGATTTTGCTATTTAATAATTGCACATTACTAACTACATCAAATCAGGTCAATTAAAAGTTTTAACAAAAAAGGTACAGCGACATTCCATGCAGTTAAAATACTGAATAGGATGAAAATCTGCAGAATATTTCTCTTGCACTGCAAGGAGGAAAAGAGTTAAATTTCACAAATGTACCAATAATTATTGTGGTGAATACGGTGTGGGCATTGATAATTCATCATTGGTATCATGTATTTCATTGTGTGTAATTGAAGGCTTTCAGAAGCGCAGGTTTATCTGCTGTACTGCAGAGTGCTGCAATATGCACAGAGGTGGCTCAGTGGGGGATGGTTACTGTACAGTTTCTAAGAGCCTGCCTGGTGGAATAAAAGCAGGATGGTTGCGTGCAAAGAGATCGAGAGAAAGTGGTCCTGACACAGCCCTGGCTAATCCAGCACGACCTTCATCTGTGACAGTGGTGCTCTAAATACATTAACCAACGTGCTATACACTCGCCATCATCAGCACTTACAGCTAAACAGCATGCTATGGAAAACACATTCACCGGGAACTCAATAAGCACACATCACGAGCCCAGTTGTATTTTATTAAGGGACCTGTGCAGTCACCGTGGCACATGAAGTTCTTAATCGTGTTGAAGGGATTTGGCAAATAGTCTATCCTAATTACAATAATGGTTTAGGTGGGAATAAACCAGTACATATTTATTGAAGTACTAAAAGCCACAAGGAGACTTGAAACGTTAAAATAAGAATGCCATTAAAATATATGGTATGCTTTTTTTTTTTTTTTAAGAGGGAGATATGAAAATGCAGGTATATTATTTCAACCTGATAGCGTGAGACATGGTAGGTCTGCTTTGGGTTAAAAGGCGCTCAATAGTATCCAATGTACACCCTAGGCCTAGATCACGGTATACATGTTGCACAGGACTCAGAAATAGTTAATGCATCTGCAATGCCTACAACAGAATGATAGATGTGGTCGCACGGAGAGGGCAGATTTAAAGAAATGAATTGCAGATATTGATTGGGTCCTCGTCAGCCTTCGGAAAGGGGGCTCTGGAGAGCAGACGCGCGGAGACAGTTAATTCGGGAAATGAATTGCTGTCAGCTGGATTCTGATTCCAATCAATCAAGGTCAGGACAGCGCCTGCGCACTCCAGCGCCACTGCAGCAGTGCTTCCGTGTGCTTCCGTGTGCTCCAGCAACAGAGCGGGCTGCTCTTAAAGGGACAGCGCTGTAATCAGATTACTGGATACAGTCCAGGATGCTGCAGAGAGACCCTGCATAGGGTTCTGTGCAATACAAGCTCAGATAGCCACTCGACAAGAGTTCAGAATGGCTACCCTCTCTAACCCTGGGTGTAAACTAGTTTGCATCGTACACAGTACCCTGTGATTTTTTTATAGCATATACTGTAGTTAAAGAAGGATAATGAAACTGATTAGCTCATTTTAAGGTGACGTCATTTCCATCTGATGCAAACTATTCGATGCAAGTCATCTGATACAAATATATTTCAGATGACTGTAGCACATCAATATTAGGGTTCTCTCTCTCTCTCTCTCTCTCTCTCTCTCTCTCTCGCTCTCATAAAACTAGAACAAGCAATTTTTCTTGCACTTTGACACCTTGATAAATCTGAGGCTTTTTTTGGATTTGGGTCATAAATAGTGTTTCATTGTATCACATTTTTTGAAAGGAGAAAAATAAATACCTGTTCATTTTGACAAAGTCTTAACCAAACAACTCAAATGGTTGGTTTCTGATTCTGTGATATTAACATGTTTTTAATTGAAGACTGGACTAAACAATGCTTCTGCTGTATTAACAACCTAGAGATATTTCAACCTACCCAAACCACCCCCAACCATGTAAAGTAAATGAGATGAACAGAGGATACAAATGAAGGACAAGCTGTCCAAAAGAGGGACAGCCTTTCTGATAATGCATTGGTAGGGTTGTTCTCAACAGTTGCCAGTTGTAGGAAATCGCCTTTGTTTCAAAAGGCAGATTTGCCCCTGAGCAGAGCTTAATCATTTAAAGAGAATATGAAATGACAGGGATGGTTATTTTTATTCTCTATGAAAGAGCAGTATTACCAGAATATGGTACTATATGGCATTTTCTTGATGGAATGGAACAGTAGAAGGGGGTACCATGATGGTGACATTTTCATAGTCTGTCACACCAAATGAATCATACTGCTGATGATTATGAAAGAGTAATACTGTGCATTGGTATTACAATATTATGCTCTACCACTGTTGAAAGAATGTCTTTGATTAATTAAATACAGTTTGTTCAAACTAATTCAGGATACCCACAGGGCTGAAATATTTAGTTGGAGACTCATACAGTAGTGAATGCTTTTTATAAACCCTTTCTTCTGGATTGACGCACTGCCAGTTAACCCCCAGTCAAACACTAAACTGAAGTCTATTGCTATTGTTATTAAAATAAAAAGTCACAACTGCTTGTAATGGTTGTAACCATACACTCACTGGCCAATGTGCCGGTAACTACATGCGCATTGTGGGATATTAAGGCCATTTTGCTATTTTTTTTAATCCATGTCCATCCACAAATTCTGCCTTTCACTATTTAAGACTGCCCATACAATATAGAACAGTCTGGTTGCTTACTGGTCTTTAATTGCTGCTGTGCAGAAGAGCCCCCTTTTACTGTAGATTTCAAACAAAGCCATTGTCTTTACTCTTACTTTTTTGCATAATCAGCAGAATATTTTGGTTGTTCACTTTTAAACATTTTACTTCAGTTCAGGATACGTCAATATTTAATATAAAACAGTGTACAGCTCTGGCCAAAAGTTTTGTATCACCCTATAGAATTAACTCATTTTGCTTCATAAAGTCGACATTAACATACTGAATTGCATACCGCTTTGTAGTTTTCTGTATACTTCACAAAAAAATTGAAAACTGTGACATTTCAAAAATCGAACATGATATACTGAACTACTACTGTGGCTTTTGCAGTATCATTTTGTAGTTTCTTTGATTGCATTTGGTTAAATAAAATATATAAATTTTGCCCCAATCCAAAAATTCTAGGCGATGCAAAGCTTCTGGCCACAGTTGTAGTTCTTAACTGTATCTCTCTCAAATTAGTAAGGGTGACATCTACAGCTGCGGTTTGGAATATTGTTATAGTGAACTAGACTCCAGGAACAGAGCTGCAGAGTAAACTGCAGTTCGACTATTTCTCTGCAAGCTTATAGGGTCAGAGATGAGGCTTGACACACATTAGGGGAAGGTTAAATGATGCTCAAGAAAGTGGAGGCAGAACTGCTTATTGTAGTATCGCTGCAGTGTTTATACTGTAGATGTAGACAGTGTTCCGAGAAGAACATGGCTCCGAGGAAAACAGGAACCAAAACCATACTGTCTTATATGCAGTTCTGATGAAGGTCTTATAAGTAGAGCCTTTTTTCTAAAAATAATTTTGTCATTTACATATACAAGCTTATCAATACATCCAGTACGATTCAGTTTATTTACTGAATATGGTTCCACTCAGATACATATTTTCTAATACTATTAATGCCCTCAGAAGCAGTCTTTAGCATCTGGTGATGGCCTTGTTATGTTAAATAGCCTTGCCTTTGGTTTGGGACATTAAATTCACAAGACAGGCATTACCAGATGGTGAAGATTGCTTCATCCGGTATTATTGCTCGATTAAATCATCCACAAACCCGAGAACGTCGCCGTCTTAAACTCCCTTAGCTTTAGCTTTGAAAAGGCCAAATAAGAGTTTTAGTTTAGGTTAATTTGTTAAAGATATTTGAAGGCCCCAATTCTTGCTGTAGCCCCGCAAAACTTGAACTAAAGTCAGTATAAAGAAACAGTATAAAGGAAATGTCCTGTCCGTGCTATTAATACAAAATTAGAGATTTAAATTACTAGTGATATTGCCTGTGAGGGACAAGATGGGAGAGACTGTCAGGCTCTACCTAGGAAATTTTACCAACCCTCAGTGCTGACAAAGCTTTAAAAATCAATGTTCTTACCTTAGCCATATTCCCCCATTTTCTTCTGGTGAAGATATGTTTGGGGATTTGCATTTATTTTCAACTTAAAACTACAATCTCCAATATGCAGATATTTAAAAAACAACAATATAGAAGTAAAGGTTGCTGCTGCTTCCTGGTACAAAGTCACTTCCTGTGCTGTAGCGCAGTTTCACGCTAATGGTCATGCTGCAATCAGGTCATGTGACCAACTGCTCAGGAAGTGATTATATTCAAGCAAGAAACTTTTTTTATTACAGATTTGTAAATTTACAGAATTAAAAGTAAAAAAACAGATTTTAAACGAGCTGGCATATTGCAGTCATGCAAGAATCCTGTGTTTTACTGTCATGCACAATCAAATGCTGGGAAATGACCCACGAGTAACCTGAAGTCCAGTGGTTGCCTAGTTCCCTTAAAACCTGAGTTCTAATTAACAGTATGTGTGTGGCCATCTAAAAAGCCTGGTTTGAAATGAACAGAGCTGGCACCTTGTTTGGGGAGATGTCTGATGGGAAATGCACTCACTTTATGGTAAATTGGTAGGAAGGAATTACACCTGCTTCTACTAGGGAAATTCAAATAAATCATAAAGGGAGCTAGGGTTATTGTCAGGGATTTCCCAGGTTAGAGGGGGGAAGGATGCCAGCAAGTTTTGGTTATTGGCTTTAACTATTTGATAGCTTTGAGAAAACAAGCCTAAGGAGACATTTTTACTACATACTGTAGCCCTTAATATTATCAGACACATTTACTTTTGCTCCAGTGTCAAATTGGTTGCCCTATTTACGTTTCTTATTACAACAATATGGAATGTGCATTTAAAAAAAAAAAAAAAAGACATTGTAAAATGAAACTTGCAAGGTGCTTAAAATACTTAGATGCACTATATTAAATATTTGTAATATTAAAATTGTATTAATAGTTTAAATTTCACTGGCTTTATTAAAAAAAAAAACATTTTTGCATTCAAAAATAATATTGCTCCTGACAGCCTGTTTGAAGGAGCTAAGATCTAAGACTTAGATCTGTTTTAGAAGGATTTCAACACGTCATTTATAATTATTCATTTTGGTGGTACTTATACAGTGAAACACACTATCGATTTGGCAGGGCTGAAGACGACGGTTTTAAAAATAGTAGAACCCTATTATACCGGTTTGTTTTTTTGACATGTCAGCATTGGCTTCTGTGTTTGTTTTATCAAAAACTCGACCTGTTCTCTAATTAACTAGCCTTGTTGGATCTGTTCAGTTCATGCGCCGTCTCCGTTCCACATTCAAAACAGTTCGATACTGTGTTCTGCCTGCATTTATAGACTGCAGATAAACAGTACGAAATGGTGGGAATTCTTAACACTGCTGATACCATTTACAGTGTCCGTGCGGCCTAGCATAGAACCAGTGCTAAAAAATAACAAAGGGAAGGGAAGCACATCAGCATTAAAAGATGTCAATCCTCAACAAGAGAGGAAACCGGCTATGCAAACATTAGTTTCAAGAGCCCTGCTCATCATGCATTTAGCACCATGCTCCACTTGCATCTTTTCTTTTGTAAAATGAAAATCAGGCTTCTAATGTTAAAGCAGTAGCAGGGTGCATTTATTCATGCATCAATGTTTTATTTTTAGTACTCGGCGCATTGGTGAATGCTGTTTGAAATGGCCGCTGTGGGGGGGTGAATAGCAAAACTACCTTTATTCTTTGCTATATTTTGGGCAGAAAAGGCTGAGAGAAGTTGTCCTACTTAACACTCTGTGCTAACAAGATATAAAAATTATTATTTATTTACCTTATTCATATAATAACTTCTCCCCTTCTCTTCTATTGAGGTTTCCTGCATGTTTTTTCTGCCTAGGCTTCAATATGGAGATGCAGGTTTGGTTTTAATAAAATAAAACATAACCTGTATTATTAGTCCCCTGGACATAGTCAGTAACCTGCTAACAGTATAAATGGCAGAATTACCATCAATCTTAAGCAGCCACAAATGTGAAGTCCAGTTCAGGTTTTGTTATATTTAAAAAAACAAATCAAATGAAGCTGGTAGTTCTAAAGAATGTTCTCCATCAGAAAAGTCTGGAGCAGTAGGTTCCTAAATGCAGCACTAATACCAGTCAGTTTGAATTATTGAGTAAAAACACCAGTTAGAAAATGCTTGCATTCATGTGGGGTGTTGTTGGAAGGAGGAGGTGCTCTGTAAAATAAAACATATAATCCTACTAGTAGCCCCTGAAGCATTCTGTACTTTTAGTTTTCATTCATAAATGGAGCTTCTAATTACTTTTTTTTTTTTTTTTTTTTAATTATAAAAGACATAAAATCTACAGACACACTTATGAAATGCAAGGGAGGTCTCCGTTCTTTCATTTTCAACACAGCATGAAGAGCAGGAGCAATGCATTAAAATCCTCGAATGCCCCAATCTCTAATCTGCACATTTACAAACACTTAAAACGCTCCAAATCGAACGGACAGAGAAAACAATAATATTAAGTGATCCTCAAATTTCATTGTTTGGGAATTAGAATTATGCACAACTGCAAATCTGCGTGCTGTCCTGCAGACCACAAACAGTTCTGTTATGTCAGGAAACCAAACTAGAAAACCGCAATATTGATCTGTAATTAGTTAATAAGTACATTATTACACACATCGGTTTTAAAATTGATTAAACATGAATGCATTGCTTCTGTCATTGCATAGCATTTTAAAAATATTGGATTTCATTATTTTTTTTTTTTTATTAATTCTGATCTCAAAAACCACATAGACCATTTGAAATCAAATACTAAAATTATATCAATAATGGTTTTCAGCAACAGTGATTAAAGAATGAGGTATCCATAAATACAGATGTACCTGTGCAATCCATTTTAATCATTCAACTGATTTAAATGTCAGCTATTCTAAATACTGTCTCCATTTAAATTATTAATGTAGGACCCTTCCTGGATAAAAATACACCGAGAGACTTGAATGCTTTGTCACGTGTTTGGTCTCGAGTCGTTTGATTTATCCGAAAAGTGGTGGCATTTGCCCACTTTGTCTTGTAAATGGGTACCTGTAATACCTGCATTATAGGAATAAACCAAACTAATTATTTAAAAGGGAAAATCAAATTCTTCAACATAAGGCAATTTTAGCTTGAAGAATGAAAAAAATATATATATTTTATAATTATATATATGTGGTCACAGCTCATTCTTATTCAAGACCTCTTTAAAGTGTTACTTCGAATAATGGGAAAGCATTTGAATGGATTAAAATTACAAAATTTAAAACAATGCACTTGGTTTACTAGCTGCTTATTAGGGTCTGCTTTTACAATTAAAATGAAATGGATTTCATTGCAACAAACACAAAACACAGATGAGTAAAAACGGCAAACAGAATAGAGCCGAGCAGGACAGCATGCAGTGCTGCTCCGGCCATGCCAATGCCCAGATCCCATCTCCACATTGCGTAGCACACAGGGGGCTGTTTAAGAGATGGAGCGGCAGCACTTACCAGCCAGACCTTGAAGATAAGCTGCCCGGAAGACTCCTCAAGCTGCCATTCTCAGCAATAACAACATACAGTGCAGTCAAAGCACTCTGTCTCTATCAGGCCCATGCAATGCACCCATCCTAGATGTCTTCAATTGCATTAGGTTTGTCTCGTCTGACGTTAAATAACGTTCTGAATTCTGGTGATGACGCATCCTGTATATAGAGATTCATTTCTATATACAGAATGCAGATGGGTCAAATACTTTTAATAGGCTTGAACAGTGAATGTTTCATACAAATGGCATCTCAAAATATAACATCAGGCTACACTGTATTTTAACTTCATATGTCCAACCATAAAACATATATACACACCTATGTTGTATTCACATACTAGGCAGGCAGCAGTACAGTGTGTGTACCTTTTGATTTCATTGGCATTCCAGATACAGAAGTCTGTAACATTACAGGTTTCGAGAAACATGAAAAGCCACTGCCAAATCAAAACCTCTTTCAAAAAAAAAAAAAAAAAAAAAAAAATCACCATAACTCGCTTTATTTTTCATCTTTCTACAGTTAAATAAACAGAGACGTATTTCCCAAGATTTTAAATGGTTTATGTCCAGTCCTGAGCTTATCTGCAAGATCTCCCCCTCCAGACCTATTACATTTAACTTATTTGTATTTAGATATGTTTTTCAAAATTGCATTTGTACAGTCCACATTTCCAAAATAAAACCAGAACATATTTTTGAAATTGAGAAAATGAAATAATCCACTTGATATGACCTTCTGCAATACCAGTGGACCAAAAAAATCAGCTTATGCAGCAAAAATGACCCGTTCCATTGTTACTCAAGAGGGCTCATAACAAGTGAAAGTGACTCTTTGTTTATGACTGATCTGTAATTTTACTAAGGGAAACAAAAATAATAAATAAAAACAAACAGGTGAATTTCAGTCGTGATAAGCTGGCTCTTGTGAAGCGAGATCTCACTTTCAAAACCGGGATGGATGAAGACTGGTGAAACACAGATCTCGTGTATCTGTACCTTTTTGCCTTATCATTTGGGATGCTGGTTTTTAAATACTATCTTTCTTTCCAACGCCTGAATGATTAGGTCTCGGGGTCATTCTTGCGCCCTGCATTATATTATATATAATGAAACCCTCTCCCCACCCATTTCAATTTTTTGCATTGTAGCCTTCCTTCAGCCGGTCATCATTCCCTAATGTCCCCACAGCCTCTGTAATCCCCAGCAGCTGGGCTCCTCTCATTAATCCTCCTGTCTGGATCAGCTGCTGGAGAGCGAGTACCCCCCCCCCCCCCCCCTACTGTCCTCCCGGTGGGGAGAGGAATAGAGGGGTGTGTGTCGGGGGTTAGACCAGAGAGCATAAATTGTAGCACAAGGCATCCACTTGCACAGTGTTTCTCCGTGCAAGGAAGCACCGCCGCGCAAACTCCATCGCTCAGATCGGACAAATATATATACTTTTTTTTTTCTGACCCACTTAAAGAAAGGTGACAGATGTGGAGGGCATTTTGCTTTGAATTTGACCCACCACCTTCCCCTCAAAACAAACCCAGCGACCCACACCCTTGCCTGTTTGTTTTTTTTCCCCCTCCGCAAAGGGACGGGGCAAGAGGGGCAGCTATTTTGGTTGTAGTCAAGCACTTTTTTCTTTTTTTAAGATGGAACTATCGCCGTGCGTGTCAGTCTTTTTCCAATTTGTCGCACCTACAGCTGTGGTTGCGCCAGTTGGTTGTGGGTGTTAAAGTTAAAACCTGCCTTTTTTTTTCAAAAAAGGTGGTTTTAAGTTTTTATTTTCATGTGGAATATTATTCCTTTTATTTCTACAGATCCTCCGGGACAAGATGGAGCTTATAACCCACTCGGGACCTGGGAGAACATCCTACGCTTTTTTTTTTTTTTTTTTCGCATCCTGTGTGCAAGCAGAATGAAAATACAGCACAGAAGAGTGATGGCAGAGAGGGAGGGAGGGAGAGCAAGAGAGAGAGAGAGAGCACAAGCAGTGACTGACTAAAATCAGGGAGAAACATTAGTTCTAGGACATTAGGTTACAAACACCTAAGTATGGGTGGCTTTCATTACATTGATGAAATGTAAAGGTGCGATTCTTAAAATATATACGGTATATATTGAGCAAAACATCTTCCTTTGTTAACCAAATTTGAATTGCGGGGCACTGGAACCAAGAAGATCTGCAATAATGAAATACCACACAGGTACGGTTTATTTTTATAATTAAAACAAAGGCATCTTAATCTATAGCTCACTCTGTTTAGTTAATATCTTTCTTAAATGAGCAATAGTTTGATCGCTGTGTATATCGACTAATAGCTATTCATCTATCTATATATGCATTTATTGAAAATGCTTTGTTGAAAATGTGATTTATGTTGATATACAGGACAGAATTATTCTTTGTGTCTTATTTTAAATTCTGTATTGGCTTTTAAAAACATCCTTTATTTTGTGCTGAGATTTTTTTCGTAATTTTAATAGTATTGTAATTATATTGTGCAATCTTGTTAAAGGTAGATGTATATGTTTGCATAAAGAGACAGGTGGATACAGATACATTTGGGCTAAAGTTATAATACGATCTACACATGTATACAAAACACAGGTATATACTGATATACATATTAGATATGCATGCATTGAACAGGACTCTGGTGTTTTTTAAAAAGACTAAGACATTAAAGGGATGGTTCTATTGGGTTTGAGCTCTTTGTGTTCACAGTGGACCTTGATTTAATTTTATACAATTAAGGCACGCGGTGAATGCCAAGAGAGAAGCCAAAAGCTCTGCTTACCTGCAACATTAAAAGCAGGTGAACGGAATTTGAATTCTTTGAGGACAGGGCAGGTTCCCTGGCACCTGCAAGGGTGGTTACTGCAAACTCCTGCCTGCTCCAGTTTTTCAGTCAGTGTGTATTCCAGATGAATACTAATATTTGTTTTGCAGAACCTACTGGGATAATGAAGATGAATTAATAAAACAGGCTAGTAATTGTCAAGGGTAAAGGGTGCTTTGTTAATGGATTTTTTCTTTAAATTAAAAACGCCAAAAAAAATGCAGTGCATTTTGATTATGGGAGAACGATGTACCATTAACCACTTATTACATTTTTAATGGGTATCATTAAGACATCTTTGAATTTTTTTTAAATCTGTAAAAACAAATTAAAATGTCATGCTTCTGATGGGTTTTTTTTTTTTATGTATTTATTTTAAAATAAAATTTGTTAATATGAACCGAGCAAAATAGGCTAGCTATAGGTTGTGTTGAACGGTCAACTGTACAGGATAAACAGAAGCAATCTTTACCCGTGCAGAACAATTCCTCAACAGCAGAGCACAACTAGAATACATCACCTTTCTGCTTATGAGAGATGCTCAAGATTATACAACTATATCAAACTGTATAATGAATTGTCATCAAGGGATTATCTGTCGTCATGTACTGTACTAGATAACTGTAGCAAAGAGCTCTCCGTTAAATATAATGAGCGACTACAAATATGATTTCGGTAAACACACTGGGATAACTAAACTCGTAATAGCACATATTGGCTCGACAAGTTCATACCGCTAAAAACAACATATAAATCTGAAAAATATTCACGGCCAAACTTATAAAAAAAAACTAATTAACAGTAGGCCTTGTTCTCTTTTACTCTACGCCTCATCGTAATCACCATATAGCCTCACATGATGTTTAAAGAGCTGATCGCTATCAAACACAATATTATTAGAATAGTGGCTATTTATTTTCAACGGTTAAATTAACCCGACCGAAGTGACGACATGAATCATTGGTTAAATAAATAAATAAATAAATAAATAAATCATCCTTCACCAACTGTCAAATATCGGTACCCGTCACTTTCTTCTACAGGCATCCGTCACCCACGCAAATGTTATCATAACCAGCCGCAACACCGAATCCCATAGCCCGGCCTACTGCGAGGCAAGTGTGAAGGGTACACATTGTGTCAAGTAAGCGACACAAATACAAATGCGGCAGCTGCTGAAAATGATCAAGCGTGTTTGCTTACTGTCATTAATGTACGCATTAAGTATTTGGTTCAGAGACGAGACAGTGTTAATTGTAAAAATTTAAATGATAAAAGAATAAATCACGCAGAAAAAAAAAATGCAGTTACAAAAGAAATCTCTCATTATATATATGGTCGGTACCATCGCATCCATATTAATTGCTGGACCCTGTTCGCCTTATATTACTGTAGGGTAGCAATATAAATGATTGCATATTGTTGTAAAAACGTTGGCACTATTTACTTGTCATGTCTGGTCAAGTGTGTTTCAGAAAAAAAGAAAAAAAAGCCATTTACGTTGACTTGGGTCTCAAATAATGAGTGCGTGACAATTTAATGACTGTCCGAGTTAGTCAATCCTTACCTCCCTAAATTGCCCAGAGGTCTTTTAACGCTATTCAAAGCCTAAGAAGAGTGATATGGATGAGCCAGCTGGAAAAAAAATGAAAACATACAGGCCTAGCATCATGCAGTGCTGTTTGCTCTGACGGAAAGGCACCCAGCCGTTACAAAAATGCGACTAGGCCTGCGTGTATTGTCGGGCTTCCGCCTGGTCTTTAGAGGACCGACGTTAACCACGTTTATGATAAATCGACGCGATTATCTTTTATTTTTATTATAAAAAACTGTTTTATTTATTGATGTGAACTTACCTGTAGTGCAACCTTGTCTTACTGCAGAAGAGTGCTTTACAATTTGAGGTTGGCTATTTTTTTTAAATAGCAACATACCTTGCAAGAGCAGCGTTAGCTCAGCTCTTTATTAAATACGCACAATTTGGGTGTTTTTTTTTTTTTTTTTTGTTTTTTTTTTTTTTAATTTACATGTAGGCTATATTAAACTGAGGTATAGCTTACAGAAGAAAGACAACTGCTATTAATATCCTCTGTTGAATTGCACCATTAATGAATTTTAAAACAGAATTCAAATTGGGCCAATCCGATTTAATCATTGCGCCCCATGCGTTGACACCAACGTCAAAAAATAATCTGGTTTTATTTGCTGTGTTTTCAATATGAAATGCAAAGATGTAAACTGGTTAACATTTGGGTCTATCAACAGCATTTAAAAAGGTAAAACTTTCCTTTAATTATCCATTAAACGTGGCAATAACACGAAATCTGCCTCGATTACCATACAGCACTGCACTTCTTCCTTGACAATATTAATAACGAGATGACACTAAACGCAACTGGCGTATGTATTCTAATCCTGTAGTGTTGCTCATTGATTATGCACTAGCCTAGATACACACAATAATATTCTACTGGGGCACTGCCGAAGGGCATGGATCATCTGTTTAGTTTTTAAATAATTATTTGTATTCGTCATAAACATTAGACGGTTAAATTTACTGCATTATATTATCATCAGATGCACATATAGTGTACTGTTTTGACCAAAATGTATTAGTCAAAGTCCCAAAATAAAGTCGTTAGTGGCCTAAATTGAGGCTAAACTATATTTCGTTAAACGTAACTGAACGATAGATATATACGTTATTATAGAAATACATTCAAAAACATTTTTAGCAACTACAAAGCAGACTAGATTTTGATAAGATTTGCGTTCACAAACCGAGCAAAAATGTATTTAAAACAAATAAAATAATCGAAGTAGGCAAATCAACTAATACAAATACTACAAACCGATATATTGTACACAAAGGACACACACAAACACAAAATGTTATTTGCAGAATGGTATTTTCTATTTTACTTTAATAAGAATAAATGCTACATTCAATGGCAGCATATTACTAACAAAATACACGAAGCTGTTTTTTTTTTTTGTAAATACAAATGTAAAGCTTAAGCTTACATTCGTTAGTAAAAAAAAAAAAAAAAAATATGATGCTTCGATCAGGATTGGTGCATATTTTAGCTACATATTAATGTCAGATATATAAGTTTATTTAAGATGCGCGAATCCTACATTTGCTCTCTTATATTTCAAGCACATGAAATAGCTAATTCTGTAATGTAAAGGAGGGTAATTGATGTTTTGTGAAGCGTGTCTAATAGAAATGGAATAACGTATTTCATGATAAGGGGCGGGCATCTATACGAGTGCACTATAAATCGATAGAATGAATTTGTGGTCTGGACCGACTTGTTTGAAAATCGCAGATAAAATTGCAGCTATTCTGTCAGCAATCAAACATCACTGTAACTAGTAAATGCTTATTGCATTACTCTTGTTACCATTAGTATAGGTTACCGGTGTACGCGTTGTTCCATTTTCTAGTCACTAATACAAACACATTTAAAAAGAGAAAAATAATTGAATAGCCTGCAATTCGTTTAAAATGTGTATTTTTGCATAGTAATAATAACAACCCTTCAACAATACACACATGGTCAGATGCTTGCCTAAAAACAGAAGACTTGTTCCATCATGTTCTGATATAAAGTGAAAGGAACAGCAATACCTGTTTTCCGTTGTGAATACCTATCCCTGCAATCAACAGCTACGTATATTACAGGAAGGGAGTGCTGTCCAACTTTGTCTCCCATGAGCAAGAAATCTCATAAAGAGCCATAGGACACAAAACAAACGACAACCAAAGACATTTTAACTGGACTGCACACACAGTTGCAGGGTTTTTTTGTGCGCTTGAAACAAGCCTAAACAATTGCACATCTTTTGCTTTGGTTTATACCAAAAACTAGCGAATATCCAGCCTTCACCTCTAAATCAATATCGCCATATCGTGGGGTTCAACGAGCCTTATATAAACGAAGAGCCGTCGTTGGACAGACCTGCAGTAAGGCAATATCGAACTCTTGCAGACGCAGTGTGCCGTATGGTTAAGTTCCTGATGAAATGATCAACTCTTCCTTGTAAAATGTTCTCAGTATAATACATCTAAGTCAGTTCCATTTTGCAGCTTCTGTTCAGTTTCATGAGCTAACCTTGGCTTGTAATTGTAATTCAGAAGCCCCTACTGCAGCCCTAAGGAGCAGGATCGAGTCTATTAGTTTCACAGAGGGATGCAGAGGCAGGCAAGCTCGGTGCGCTGTGTCGCTCCTGCCGATAATGTAGTAAACAGATATCAAGTGATTATATTGCTGTGTAAACTTGATTATGGGACCCCGGCTGCAAATGTTCCGTGCTGGATCCTGCAGCTTATTATTCAGGGTGTATACATTAACCTGATGTTGGTAAAATATACATTAGAAATGAATCGTGATGCATCCATTCACTATACTAGAATTCATATCACAATTGAAAATGGTTTGAAACGAGTAAAATCGACAAACTGAATCCACCTGCTTGTAAATATGTGAAATGATTGTGTTGTGTGCTATGCCTAATAAAATATACTTTAAAGTTATATATGTTGGTGTTGTCTCAGTATTTACAAAACCATACAGTTTGCGCTCATTTAATACACTTTGCCACCTGAGGACACACAGAATATAGGGCAGTGGAATCAGAATCTCAAGACTGCATGTGAAATATAGGTTTCTTTAAATCTCTTTCAATAATTCCATAAATCTCACCTGTGCAGTTTTGAAACAAGTCATTAGTATTTTAAAAGCTAGACCTCATGTTTGCATGCCCTACTTTCAGTTAGACTTGCACTTCCTCACCAGGCGGGTTCTATTGCCCCTGAACCTTCAACTTCTGCCATTAACCAACCAACTGCTTCCCTGAATGACTGAAATGCTTTGACCCTGAAGATACAGCTTGGAAGAGAAACAGTAACAGACTACCAAAGTAAGGCATAACCTAGCATGGTACCACAACATTGTTTTTAAAGGAAAACACAGGCTTGCTATAACACATGCTTCTTTCCAAATTGCACCTGCATGACAGCTACATAATATATGAAAGTGGTATAACCTCTTCAATACTAAACTAGCTTGCTTGTTGTTTTTGACAGATCTTCTGGCTTAGCGATAGCAGGATAATGCAGCCAGAATGAATTTGACACATGTTCCCAATAAATCATAAGAGAGTTGCTAAACGTTTTTTCTAGAATGCGTCAGCCAAGTTTGAAAAGATCACAGCCCCTGAGTTTTGGTAATGTGCACCATTTTTGCAAATTAAAATAACACTGGCAAATCTTTTCAACTCAGCAGGATAATGAAAGACAGTTTTGTATTAGAGTTGAAACATTACTGGAGTATTTTCCTTCCATAAATAAAATAGGAATTGCACCTTGTAAAAACAAACTTGGATCAATTTTAAAAGGAGTGCTAACACCAAGGTATTAAAAACTATTAGCACAAGCAACATTATCACATTGCTCCCCCCTTCCAATAATATTTTGGTTCTATGCTTGTATTTTATACTGCAATTTGGACAATAAAAGGGGGACCAGTAATAACATTTATACATCGAATAGGCAAGAATTTTATTTTAAATAGTTTTGACTCCTTAAATGTTTTAAAAAAGCATTTCTCTCCCCCCAAATATGGTCCACCATATTCAAAGTGATGATATATTTAAAATAATCTCCTTATTTGAAAGCAGACAGGCCACCTGCCATAAAAAAAAAGAAAACTAAACCCCGCTTTACACTCCAGGAACCCAAACATATTGATAGCTCAGTAATCCCCATTGTTCTCTTAGACGGTTCCCTTTCCACAGGAATGGAGTAACAGCTTCAAACAAACTCCATAAAGACAGTGCCCAAATGCAAATGCTACAGAAACATGCACAGCTTCTGATCAGAGAGCGCCTCACTTTCTGTGTAAATCCGTTGTCACCCATATGTCTTCATTTGCTGTTTTTTGAAGACGACAGTAGTTGCTTGATCGGCAGACGTTTCCTTCTCCTATAAAAGTCACACAAAACTGTAGCAAGTTTTATTTCAGTGTTCATTGAGGTTTTACGACATTGCCAGTTGGTAATGAAGCAGGGTTACAAATATCCTAACTCTATACATGCTGTTCCCCCAACTCAACCCAGCACTTTAACCACTGCACAAAAGGGCCAACTTCTGCAGGCAGCAACAGAGGCTGAATTATTTACCCTACTGGTGCAATCAGAAAAACAAAAGGAAAATTGATTGAAAAAGTGACAGATCACTAGATGGCGCAGGCACTTACTTTTAAAAAGACAAGTTGGCTGAATTACAACTATCAACGGCAAACATCCAGATCTGAAGAACAGCTCCGGTAAAAGCACCCTAATAGACTTCTCAAAAACAATAACACAAACGAACACAGCATTTAAGTAATTGAAACAAGCGGCACTCAAAATGATTGCAAAATGGGTAAGAACACAGTAAAAAAGCAAACTGGCATTTGAAGCTACTTAAATGATACAAACACTTTCTATCAGACTTGATCATTTATCCAATATGGATGTTGCCTTACCCTCTGCGGCCCAGGAGGATGGTGGATTAATGTGCTACCTCTATTTGCCAACCCAATGGCCTCTCTCACTGCCAAATCTAAGCAATGTACAAAGCCTGCACTAGAAGTGGTGTTTTAATAAAACTGAAGCTGAAAAGGTATTCTAGTGGCGCTGTTGTTTTGAGAACCCTCTGAGAAGGATTGAAGACATCCACAATGTGATGCATGCCTGGTAAACAATTCAAAATGTTTCTGTTATTGTAATGGTTCTATTTCTTGTTGGCTATAGTTCTGTTTTATATGTATTTATTAAAAGGCACCTCACCGAACCAGCCACTCATACCCAGAGAGGCCTGTGCCATGCCAGTGTTTCTGTCTGTACAGTCATGATTATACAATGGAAAATCTCTGCTTCACAAAGTGTGAATGACAGAGATAAACCAGTGACCTTCAGAAACAGACAGCCACCATGAGGACAGGAACCACCCCGCCGACTCCAAATCTGCTTTTCTTGGGAAAAAGTCAACTAACAAGAGCTTGGGGTGCAAACAACAACAAAAATGGGCATCAAGGCATCTAGTGACATTCTGTAAAATAGAAGTGCAAACCGTTTCAACAGCTTAGAAATCAATATACATCATACTACTGGGGCTGAACTAAGTGGTAAACACCTGGAGTATTTATCACACATGAAAGTCTGTAGAAATGGGTTATGCATCACATGACTCATTCATTTGCTATGCAAATGAAATCCCCAGATAAACTAAGCATTCTAATTGGTTGTTGATCACATGACCATGCATGCGTATATTAGAGGGTGGGGTAGGGTTGGTGGTCTGTCTTTCTGTACATCACTTACATTTTTGCATATATTAGAACCACTTATTAAACTGATTTTATTGCCAGTTCTTGTTCTATGCTATTCTGTGCATATTGGTGATTTACTCTGTGGTCATCATACTTTTATTATTTTAAATATACTTTACCATATCTCTGAGCTTCACAGAGCATACCTATGCTTTCATATACTTCACTATGCTTTGACTGTGGTAGACACTGGCAAGTTCCAGTTGTGGAACCAAACAGAAATTCTCCCTTCGACAGAATGAATGAGGGTGGCCCTGCTGCCCTGAAATACCCCCACGTTACCAGTATACCCCATATAGACCGTTAGGCAAAGGAAACCAAGTGATCACAAAATTCTAGGATTAATGCCATTTATTAAACCTCTGTGAACCATTAAAAAAATGAACAGCGAAATCAAACACATTAAACAGTGTGTTCTGGGGACGACTGCATTCAGTTGATTTAAATGTTTTGAAAGAATCTCCTCAGGGATGCTGCAGTGTGTTAACAGCCAGAAATCCTTCTCAGAGTCAGGGTTTAAATGCGGTTCATCCTTGCAGCAAAAAAACACACACATAAAATAATTTTAGGATCTCCACCCACCCCCAAATTATTACTTGGTTTTATTTCCTAGAGTAGCAGAAATACTGTTGTCTTAAATTGTTTTGAGATTACAATTATTCCCATTATTGATAGAAACCTATTAGCCTAAAAAACGTAGCAGTATAGAAAAAGTGCTGCTCTTTTTTTCTACAGCCACTGTCTCTCTTGTACAGAGCATTTGGTGCCACCTGCTGATAGTCTGTTCTGACAAACGTTTGCACTTATTTGCACCTTGTCTCAAACATTGTCAACCTACATTTTTTCACTAATGGCTTTTCTATTGAGACTTACGCACCTGTACCATACATGTGTTGAATGCATTCATGTAATGCGCAGTAACTTTTGCACTCCGAACGGAAACTATGACAATTAAAATAAATTTTAAAAAAAAACAGCCATCTTAAATGTTGTCATGGATTGACCCCTTTTTTAAAATGACCTTTTAGCTTTCCCCAAGTACCTAATTTATAACCACCTACTGCTGTCAGAAGCAGAAGTTGCTCAGGTCTTATCGCTACAGCGGAAACGATGGAATGTAATCAAACTGGACCGTCAACTGGACCGTCAACTGGCCTGTCTACCTTCTGTCAAGTACTATAGACAGTGAGGAATACGATTGACTGCCGCCACTTCAGTGTACAAATAAACTGACAATGCAGGAGAGCAAAGCAATATACAGCAATGGCCAAAGGTTTTCCATCACTGTATAATGAACTCATTTTGCTTCATAAAGTCGAATGAAACCTGCTGAACGTAACACTAACACATTGAATTACATACCGCTTTGTAGTTTGTCATATACTTAACAAAAAACTGACACGTTTTAAAAATGTAACATTTTGAAACATGAAATACTGTACTATTATTATGGCTTCCGGTACACTTTTGCAATACAACTTTGTAATAGGTTTAATTACACAATATTAAATAAAAAAGGATCTAAATTGTTTACATAGTTTTAAAAAAAAAAAAAAAAAAAAAAAAAAGATTCTGAATCCTAAAGTTCTAGGTGATGAAAAACATTTGGCCACATGTTCACTATGTAAAATCTATTTACAAAAAAAAAAATAATAATTACCATGTGCCATGCTTTTCCAATGCTTATTCTACATAGTTATAATGATTATATATATATGAATTAATGATTATATATATAAATTCTGTGTTACTGTTTGTGTATTGATCTTTGATGAAGCCTAGCATATGTAGCTTACCCTAATTTACCAAGTTTTACTTTACTACACTAATTTAACTTGTTTATCAATTTAACAGATGTTGGTCTGCAGTCAGAGTACAAACTAGCTGGTCATGAAGAAATGCAGTACCAGTATACTTAACAAGTGACAGCAATTCCAAAAGGAATTAATGAAGCAATAAAAAACAAAACCAGTCATGTTATAAACACAAAGGGGTTACTCACCAGTCCAGTACTCTGCCCTCCTAAATATATCAAACAGAGGAGGCATGAAATGGGTCAATAGCAATGCTAGGGTGTCTCTTCGCGAGCTTAGGGCTCTGCTACAAAGTTGGTGTACTGGTTTGGAAAAGAAAGTAGTGAATTATCTTTACAATGTTTACATTGCAACATGATTTGAATGAAATGAGGTAATTGGTTCAGTCCCAGTATTATGAATACCTTGACAAGCCCAGAGCAGTTCATAGCCAGTTAAGGCAGATTTGAAGAAAAACTGAACAAAAAGATAATCTATCAACACTCAGAATGATACAAACGCCATTCAGCAGTAAGAAGTGTGAAAAAAATGAAATTAAAGAAAAGCCTTTTGAAGCTACTAGCTATTATATACTGGACCGGATTACATTTCTACACCTGGGCTTTTGAAAAGCAAAGATTCTAACCCTAGCCCTAGGGGCTCACTTAGCTCTGCTTGATTCACCTTCCACACGGAGACCTTAACGAAGGTGAGGGAGGGGAGCACAGCCGTTGGAGCAGCCTGTTCATTGATAATGGTGCTCAGGACGGAGTCTGTGGCACTAGAAACAAAGCTTTACATTCCACTACTATTCAGAAGAGCTAATGGCACTGCTTTATCAGAATAATGTGAGCAACATTCACACTACCAGTAGTATAAGAACATGCAGGGAATACACATTCACGTGAACACCCGGTGCTCTACTTTCTGACCTCCAGATCAACGCTTCAGCTGTTTGATCTCGTCTTGGCTCTTTGAAAATCTTCACAACAGAGACAATAATTCTGAAAGGGTAGATGGGCTGATCATGTCTTGTTTTACTTGTCAGCGTACTGGAGGATGAGTTAAATATACACACACTCTCCCCACGATTTCATAATGTTCCAAATAAGCAGATTTGTAATAGCTGGAAGCATTCATTGTTTGTGCGTTATGTATAATCCTCAATGCTTTTCCTGCTTAGATAGTCATTTACCAGGCTTACTAATTGATGTGTTTTCAACCACAGGGTCTGCTTTTGAAAAAGACTCCCAAAAGATGACTTTCTGAAGAAGATGGAGACAAATTACAGTTGCACCCCCTAGTGGTCATTTAAACCATATAGAGAACACAGAATACAAACTTTTAAAAGGTTCAGAAGCCAGTAATTTTTTTAATGTAAACAAACTAAGTTTTTGGGTTTAACCTACACGGGCCATTGAAATAATCAGGTTCTCCTGCTCCTCATCCCGAAGCAATAAACAAGACTTGAGCTGCCTCAATCTTTTTGAAGCTCTGGTTGAACCAGTCTTGAGCAATCACAGTATTGCTCCGAACAAGGACCCACCCACTGCATCTCACTTTTAGACTGTAGCCTGAGAAAAAGGTCCTATGTGATAAAACATTGACACAAACGCGTGTGGTAGATTTCATTTCGAGCCAGTGTACTTATATTAGGTTGTTCTTTGGCGGGAATATTTATTTAGTCTACCTGACACGTCCAAAGCGACCAGGCTTGCAGACAAAACCGTGCACGTCTAGGCAACTCTGGAAAAAAATATATATATATATATATATATATATATATATATATATATATATATATATATATATATATATATATATCATGTCTTCTTAATCATCAGGCACACTAGTTTGCAGCAGACAATGCGCTGAAGTGGAGTTCTAGGTCAAATTAACTGAAAACAAACATTCACAGCATGCGTACTAAGAATTGCTCTCAGAATAAAGTCAGACTCCTACTCTATCAACGCCTAGGCCAAACTTTAAATATGTACAACCCAAATACCGGATTTGGTAAATTAACTTAAAAAGCTAGTACAATCCACCAGTGTTGAGAAGCATTATATATTTTCGCATCATTACTTTTTTTCCCCCAAGTCGTATAAAGGAAAGAAAAAAAAAAGTTAAATTTAGCATAAAAGCAGCCTAAATCCTGTCTCGATACGATTCCTCCAACCGTGTCTGACCAAGCCTCTAACCCGGTGTCCTCGCTTGCTGGGTCACGGCGTGCCCAGGTTTAGAAAGCCTTCAGAATCGCCACGCTTCCGTTCACACGCCCTGACTGCTGCACCTGATTATGACTGATTTGAATAGTCAGCAGGCGGTCTTAATTGCACTTGATTAAATGTTGATCGGGTGTGGGAGAACCAGCTGCCCCAAATTATTATTATTATTATCATTATTATTATTATTATTATTATTATTATTATTATTATTATTATTATTATTATTCCTGTTTTAACCAAACAAGTTTAATTCAATTAATCAAGCAATTCGGACCCATTTCCCCACCTGAGCCCTGAAGAGCGCAATGGTTTCGAATGGGTTGATCAATCCCAGCTGCCGGGGCTGATGCCATTGGGCGCTGACACCCTCAATATGTATATATTCGGTCGGTTAGGGTTGAGTGAGAGCTGTGTTGTTGAGATGTTGTGGTTATTCGGTTATTCAGCGTTGAGAACAGATGAAATGGCTTTTGCTTTCATTTTACAGTGAGTGTAACATTGACGGGTTTATTTTCTTAAGAAAGACTTCTGTAGTGTAACGAGTGGCATGTGTTCCCTCCTAATTAGATGAGGAGGGAGCTGGGATTTTTTATACTAAAACAAAAAGTAGATTTCAGTGTAGAGAATACTAAAGTTTAGATGTCGTCTATGCTCTTAATTAATCTTTAGTGTAAATACAGAACCAAATATTAAACAACTATAATAATATGAATTAATTCAGTTTTATGGGTAACTAAATCTGTGTAATGCTAACAGATTGAGACCAGTTTAACTCTTTAGTTACAAGAATCTGACGCTGCTTCGAACTATTTCTTTATGCTTTTGCGATCTCCTCCCAGTATTACGAGGAGGAAACTTGCAATTTGGATGACTAGGTCCCGTCTGTTAAACTAAGCTCTTTCGTGCACACGACACATGTACCTTAAAGGGTTAAATCGGTTTCAGTGTGCGCGCTATTGTTAGAGACCAGTGTCTTCATATGGCTGAGTAACGCGGCACTCTCTTGCAGAGCTGCGCTGCTGTGCACGGCATTCCTCTTGGGCGGGTCTGCGGACGCGCCGCCTGGTGAGTGATTCTTCCACGGGTGTTCTGCCAGGAATCGAGATGCTCAACCCTGGTCCGGGAGAGCCGCAATCCAGCAGGCTTCATAGGCAGCCCGTAATCATCACTTTCTGAAGACTTAGAACTATTTAATTAAGCTAAGTAGTAATTTTTATATACATTGGAGAAACCTGAACACCACGCACGCAGCTCGCGTGGACCAGAGCTGACCACGCTTGATTTAATTGAACTAATTTACTTACTAATTCGATCAATTTGCATTCTTCATACATCACGATTAATCACCTAAAACCTGCCGGATTGTGTCTCCGGGACTGGGGCCGGCCGTGTGACTGACCTGATGCGATTCGAATTACTGTCTTCAAGAAAATGGTTCGACTGGTGGGGTTGCTTGCTGATGGGTGTATTATGCTCTCCCACATGCCGCTGAAATAAAACGTCCTGTTGCTACCAAGTGATATGAAAAGATCACTTGCATCTTTGCAAGGTTTTTCATTGGCCGTCTTTGTACATTGCAAAACAGATGCAGTCAAATCATTTCATTAACTGTAGATACACGTCTCGCACATTTAAATTGTATATATTGAGCGGAGTACATGGTGTAAGGAACAGTTTTATTAAAGGGGTATCAACAGTCCCACACTTCAATCTTGCATTTACAATACGTCTCTTCATACAGGTGCTTTTGTAAGCGAGTGTCGGGACCGATACTTTTGGATGTCGATTAAACGGAGCTTCATTAAAGACCGATACCGCTTTGACATCATCGGTAAGCTGTCGCCGGTTTTACTCAAACGCTCGCGTCTAACGGCAATGTGTGGCAAGCCGTTTAAAACATTTAATCCAGTTTTCTGATACAAACAGTTCTATTGATATCGAATAGAATTCTAAATTGTTGGATGATTCTTATCGAAGTAAACAGTTATTAAAATAGCTTGCCAGGAAGTGCATGCGCTCAACCACACCTGTTAAGAATTGCAATGCCTCTACTGGAAGCCACAGTACTGCAGTAATTCATATTGGATTGACATGCCACATTTTCAATTGGTCAGTTTGTAGTAGCATATGCAGGGATTCGGGACACTAAAGCACTATAATTCAATATGATGGTGTAATATTTGACAAGCACATCTATATAGTGATGGGAGCCATTTGTCATTGCTGTAGTTGTGCTCAACTCCTTGTCCTGTCCTATAGATGACAATGGTGTTCACACTTTGGATGAGAGATACTCTGCATCCTGTGGATTCACTTCCCAGTTCAATATCCCGGGAGACCTGATCTTCAGAGCTTCATTCCTTGCTTGTCATGTGTCAAGTCAGGTTGGGCTTTAGCAGAAACTGCCATTGACTATATGAATTTACTGTTTGAGAGCTCAATACAAGCTGTTATATAGGTGATACATTTTAGGTTTTTGTGGTTAAACTAGTTACAATGTAGTTTAAGAATTAAAATAACAGGTAATATGCCAGTTAAAGGCTCATTATGAAGTACCAGTCCTCTGACAGGGGCACTTAATAGGCTAAAATTCAGTTCATGAATGTCTACAGACTGAATTAAGTTCAGCACTGTTATGGAGTATTGATAATCATGGATGGCCCATACCTGTTGTGAAACTTGCAGTATTGTTTGGCAAACTCTATCCAAGGGGATTTGTAGATGTTATGAGGCAGTACAGGGTTACAATGCAAAATTTTATATTAAGTGTGTAAGTGATAATGCTACTAGCATACAAACTAAGATCAGTTAAGACCTGTTAGCAATGCAAGGATAGTGCATTATGTGAGGATCCTGTAATGTGGTGCTTGGGTCAGGCAAGTCCAGTGCATGGAAGTTCTGCTACAGGTGCAGTCTCCAGTCCTGTAAGAAGAATCCTGCTTTGTCACGCTTTCAGGAAGACGCCCGGTTCCACTTACAGTTTCTGTTTGTGAACATCGACAAGTTCGGCAGAGAGACCAGCTATCCCTTCTCAATGACCTGCAACCTGGGCTCTGATTGGAAGCCTCGAGAGATTGTGTGCGAGGAGAACTACATGGAGGTAACTCAAGTCCTCTGTCCTATAAATGTGTGATCTAGGGGTCTTGGTGATTAATGGAAGGGGTTTACCAGGAGGTGTGTAACCCCTGAGCAAGTCATCTAACCTTTTGATGAGAAGTAAAACTGCATTCCTGTTGTGACTCTGCTGCAGTTGTGGTGCATAGCTTGCACCCTTGTCTTTTTGGTTTATTAACTTAATAATGAAGTGGAGTCTAGTGCTCATGCTATTGAGTAATGTAAAAACTGGGAGGCTATTTGTTTTCTGAAAGATCATAAAACTAAACTTATTGAGCACAAAATGGAACCATATAGGGGTGTGGGTTCTGTGCTGAGAAAATACATTTTGTTTTTATGCAATGCATATTCCATGTCTTCTGTTCTAGGTGTCTGTAAGGAAGAATGTCCCTGTTATTGCCCAAGAAGGATTGGGTACTGAAGACTGGCAGGGGGCCCTCCCTATAGTAAGTCCTTTTAATCTCCAGTTACTCTTTTCAGTGTGGCTTCTGGTCTAGTAGAAGCAACAATTTTGTAAATGTGTGTTGTCAAAACAAGTTGACTGCCTCCAGGAGATTTTCCTGGTTTATGCAAGTATTCACCCTGTAAGGTGCAGCAACCATGTATCTTAAATACAAATGGGGTTAACTTTCTTCACCATGAGGTGCACCCAACAGTTGTTTACTGTTGGGTGGGATCTGTAACCTGGATTTGTCAGCTTCGTTCTCATGATCCTTGTCCAAATCTAGTGTATTTGGAAGAGTTTTGAATTGCACAATTGTTTGTATACTTTAAGGGTTTAGACTTGCAGATTGATTTATTTTTTTTTGGTTCTTGTGTGCACCAGGCTCAGCAAGCGGCAATGCTGGTTTGGCAGGTTGTGATCCATAAATCTGGGCAGCCGGCAAAATCCATGAACATCTCTGCAATGCAAGCTCTGGGATACATGGTCAACTCTACCTCTTCAAGAGTCTACTTCCGTTCTCCCTTTGGAATGCCAGAGTCTGAAATCCTGTCGGTAAGAATGCTGCTTGCCCTCATCCCTCTTGCTGCCTGCATTCAGCAGTCACTTACTAGAAGTTGCCTGTTTCTAGTGCCAAACCTATGCATGAATGATTGTGCACATTACAGAAAGTGCAATGCTATTAATACAATAGCAACTAGGATGCAAAGTTAAGATTACAGCAAGTTAGAACTACAGTGAGAGGTGCATTAATACATTAGTGAAGGATCCAGTAATGTGGTGTTTAGGTTGGGTAAGTGAAGGGTATAGTAGAGGTAGGTCAAGAGATCTGCAAGTGCTGTCTAAACGGGTGGGTCTTGAAGAGCTAGTAAGATGCTAGGCTCATCACAATCTCTGCTGTATTGCTCTATCAGGTGGCAGGGATCCAGGTGGAAGCCATCAGAGCCACTGTGTTCTACAAACAGAGGTGGATGCTGCTATTGGTGGACACTTCAGCTGCCTGTGCCAAGAGTGAGTATCTGTGGAGGAGGCTGGGAAGCACAGCAATCCTAGAGAGCAAAGTGTCTGCCAACATTCCTTAAGCTTCCAACTTATTTTCATGTGAAAGTTCAATGCATTATACACTTGACTCTGTGCTGGGAATGCTTGGACACCTGGTGGTACTATCTGAATCTCCTTATAACAGTGCCATTTTGGGACAGGCAACTATTGCCTGTTAACTATTACAATAACTGCAGACATTAAATGTAATGTAGCAAATTGCATAAATACAGCTTGTTTTAATCTTGGTATCCTAGACGATGGCACTTTTGATGGTACCAGCCTGATCTGGGAGACCCCTCGAATCCTCACCCCCTTGGTCCTTCACATTGCCCAGTTCCAGGATAAGCAGATTACAATGGGGGTGGAGGGCATTCTCCTCAATGCTCCCACATTGCAGACCAGGGGTTACAAACTGATTGTCAACAACACCATAGTGAAGATTTCTATCCCCTATGGAGCTGAAGGGGGATATCTGAAGGTAAGGGAGACTCCAGAGCTAGCTGGAGCATAAAGTCATAGCTTCACTTAATACAGTTACCATATTGGTTCTATGGTCGTGAATTTAATCTACTAGAATGACTCTGGTTACATTTTAAATGTAAATCATTAACAGGTTTAATGTAATCCTGTCACTAGGGTTAAAACCAGTTTAATAACTGGCAGTATTGCCTTCCCACTGAGTGTTGTGTTGGGCATACCTTGGCATGGTGTTGGAGAATGGAGCCTCTCCAGTGTGTAGAGTGCTTGTATGACATTTTCACCCTGTTTTGTGTAGGTAGTTGCCCCATTGCAAGTCAATACATACAATTAGACTAATTATATGATGCTTAATATCCAATCATTTGATGGACCATCACGATGGATAAGCAGGTATCCATTCCCGCTGTGAAACTCTACATTCAGGAAGCAGTGGCTCTACAAGGAGCTCTTTGGTCTCCATGATTGACAATACATGCTTCTGTTACATTGTGTAGAGAAATGCATGAGTTAGACCCCTAAGGACTGGAGGAAGTGACCTGTTGTGCCTCCTTGTTTTTGCAGAGTCTTGTCATTAATAACCAGTACAACCAACTCTACGCCATTGACCTCTTCTTTGAGCACCAGTGGGCTGATGACCTGTGGGAGGTGACCCAGCACCGATCCTTCAAGCCGGTCAACACCCCCTTCATTCCTGAGACCCCTTATGTCATAAACAGTGTGTATACTGCTTGCTGGATTTCAGACCCCCTCAATCTAAATGTATAGCCAAGTTTTTGCTAATCCCAGTCATTGTTCCTATAAAGCTGTGTCAAGATTTGTCACTTCTATACCTTCATGCATCAGAATCAGTTTTTGGTGTAGAAACAATAGGCACTCATGTGGGAATGTTGGACTGCTCTTTCCTTTTCATTGATCAACTTTAACTTGGTCTTTTTGGTTCCTCCTTGCTATTAAATTGCATGTGGCTTAAGTTGATTTACAGTAGCTTGACTTCATATGCAAATCAACTGTAGAGCAATGCATTTGCTCAATTTGCACCCAGGGCTGGGTGCAGGATTTGGAGACTTGGTGGGTTAAAGGTTTGCCCATAACTCTTGCCTTGTCCCAGATCTGTTTGGTCTGTGCACCCAGTGTATTGACCAGCTCAACCTCCATGCTTGTCGTCTTAGACACTGTCCCGAGTGAAAAGAGCTTCACTGTGACCCTTGGTAACTTCAAGCCAGACGTTGAGCTGAAGAACCTGACCATCAATGGGGTTCCGCTGACCCTTCCTGAGGCCGAGAACAGGGGTGTGAAGATCATTATGGTCCAGCACCCCAATGGCACAAAGGATTTTGTCCTGAAGGTCCCTTTCAACAACCCGCTGGTATTGGTAGAGGTAAGGATTAAAACTAGTCTACCTAATGTAAAAGACAGGTTTCATGTCCTGTGTAAGCTATAGCTAATGCTAGCCCTTTCTACCAGACCTCAAAGGAGGTACCATACAATTGTACCAATGAAAGCCTTTCATATCATATGATAGTCAGCTTTAATTTGTATATGTACATGACAAAATTGTCAAGGGGAACACACTAGAACAAATCTGCTACTGCTTCTACAGTAAAGCAAACTATCTTGTGCTTCTTTGGAGACTGGACTTTGTCAAAGATTGGTGGGGGGTGGGGTTTAACTTTTGATCCTGATTCTCTTGCAGTATGTTGGGAATCTCATCAGGAGATACACCTTGAACATCAACTACACCTTGAACATAGTCCCCCAGAATGATCCATATTTCCACCCAGCCACTATTGTGTGCGATGTGAAGGATGTCAGTAAGTGACTTGTTAAAATGGCTAGTTGTGTGGGGAGGTGTCTGCCTTGACCAATTATCTGCAAGAACTTCCCCCATACCTGATGTAGGCTATGGTGTGGCATTGATTTTTTTTTCAGCCCTGTACCATTGGTTCTAAAATCCACTGGTTGTTTCAAAGCAAATTGGCTAAAACATGTGCTAAAGTGAAACACTTTTCAGAGGTAGTGTGGAATACATATTTACATACTCCAATGGTAATGTCCACATTTCTCAAATGAGAAATTTGTCTTTTGTAGCAAGTTTTCCTTTTGTGGATTAAGGTAACTTGACAAATTTCAAGTGTTTTGCAACTTTAAATTGGCTTTTTTGCATTTTGCAAAAGTGCTGAAATTCCAGATTTCTCATTCACAAAAGCGCAACCTTTTTTTGCTACAGGACTTCCCATATTTCCGTTGGGGTAGGTACACTTGACTACAACTGTGACCGTGCTAATGATTCCTTCCCAGGTCTCCCTGATGTCAAAAGCTTTTGTACAGAAACCAGCATAGTGTTTGAAGTGACCCCAGGCAACATGGACTCCAACTGGGAGCTGTACATTGGGAAACACCCTCTACCCTACACCATCACCTACCCCAAGACGACTATCGAGTTGCCGCTCTTCAGCATTGGCTACATCTATGAGGTGAGGATCCAGGGCTAGCATGGCTAATACCACCAGTTGATTAAGGGATTTCTATATTGGGTAGCTTAGTTAGTTGCCATATTGATGCACCATGTATAACTCTCTGAATTTAACTTTTCTTGTATCTAAATATGTCCACCTTGACTGACTATTCCAAGGTTACAGCCAGCCTTTGTTCACTGCTTTCTCTTCCAAGGATATCTCTCTTAGGGGCCTTGCTGTTCGAGTGGAACTGAACATGAGGAACGTCAAGAACTTGCAGATCGAGAAGCAGTTTGTGCAACGCTGCCCAATCCCAACCAGGGAGCTACTAGGTGAGTAGGACTCCTGCACTGGTGGTGTTCACCTCCATGTATTGAACCAGCAACTGCAAAGGCTCCTATTGTCATGCATTGAGCTGTGGGACTGCCATTCTTGTCCTTCATTTAAAATGGTCTCCACCCAATAGCTGCCCCCCCCCCATGCAGAATAAAATAGTGCATTCTAGTTTTGGCTAGCTCCATGAGCTAGACTAGTCTGCTTGTAGTGTGACTAAAGTACTCAATTAGTGTGAAAGAACTATTTCAACACTGCTTGCAGTGAGGCATGATCAATAGGAATCTTACTTTAGGATGAGACTGGCAAGAAATAAATTGTTTACTAAGAATCAATACTGAGTGTTCCTTCACTTTTAAATATAACCCTATTGCTTTAAATTACATTGGTGTGCAAAACTGGAAGCCTTACAAACTGGAATGCAAGCAAAGTGTGCATTCTGAAGTGGAGTGCACAGATAGCTGGACTATGGAAGAATGCATCTACCATCCCTATAATCAAATGGCTTTAAATTGTCAGATCCTTTTCAATTTCATCTGATACTAAAGCTAGTCAAGTTGCTATGCCACATGTTGACTATTACACTGGCTGCATACTGTAATGGGTAACCTGTTAATTTAGCTGCTACCTTTGTCCCATTTTCAGTTTAACTCATATTTAATTGCAAAAGTAGTAGTGGGTATATACAACAGACTGGGGAATTGAGGCTTGAGCTGCTTTTAAATGAGCAGAATGAAAAATTAAGATACCAAGAGCAAGTAGCTGATTCTGAACAAATCTGTACTGTTAGTCAAACAGTTACAAAAGACTAGTACAGTTTTTGGGCAAAAGTCTCTTGTGGTACATCAAAAGCAATATTTAAATGTCTCAACTGAGACTCTTCATTCACTATTGAATCTCAATCTTTGTGGGCCCGGTATAACAAACCTACTATTGGACACCAATGTGGGATATGCAGCTAAATGGTTTCTTGTATAGTCTGTATTCCAAAGATGGAAATTTAATCAATACTATAACAGTATGGACATTTAACACACTGGTACCAACTTATGTTCTGACTAATGGGCACTTTTTTTGATAAGTAATTGCATTTCAAACACTTGCACATCTTTGATGTACATGTCAAATACTAGTTCAGGACCTGTGCACTGGTAAGATTTAAAAGTACAGTGAATTGTATAATGTACCAAATATGTAAATATACCAGAGTGCTTTTTCAAGACACTTGAACCAATGTTGGTGCCTGTTAACATGTATTGGAGTCTGACATGGATTTAAAGTTTGGCCCTGCCAGCAAGGGATTGAATATTGCAGCATGGCTTGAAGGCAGCCTCTGTACAGAACTCCTAAAAGGCTTACTATATAAAGTCATTTAGCCAATTGCCCTTGTCACCAGCTTATTCTGGAAACCCTGGGTTGGGACTTTTTTCAGGAAGTACTATTTGAGAATTGATCTAACTTTTTAGCTGATTAAGACAATTTGACTAAAAGTTACTTTAATTTGTTTCCACTAAAGAATACTGTTAATAGCAATTGATTGTGCTGGACTCTTAAATGGGAATTTACTTCCAAAATAGAATTTACCTCCAACCCTGCTGCATGAGTCGCAGCAAAGCGAGTGCACAGTAGTGATCTGTCTGGGTATAAACTAGCTTCAGTTAGGGCAAGGTGTTCAGAGTATGACCCTGCAATAGCATGTAATCAAATTTGAAATGTAGACCCTCTGATTTGCATGGTCTTGTAAAGCTATTGGAGTAGCTTGTTAACTTGATTTAGTCAGATCCCTTTTCTCTTCCCCCACAGTGTGCATGCCTAACGGAGTGATAACTGTGGTGGCTGTGACAATGGAGCCCATACCAGTGGTGGAACCCAGCAAGACCACCCTACTGGACCGGACTTGCAAGCCCAAGGAGTTCGACTCTACCAGGGCACTTTTCACCTTCAGTGTGAACACCTGTGGGACTACCAGCAAGGTCTAGTTTAGGATCTTGATTGCTTCATGTGTCTCTTTTTGAATCCTAGCTCCTGACATTCACACCTAGTGTGGTGGTCTGTTTTAATTCTGGTTTGGTCAGGTCTTTTTGGCCTTAGCTTTGCAGAGTTATATTCCTTTTTCTTCTGACCAGGGATTTGGACTTGCTTGGAATACAGATTAATAAAGCTACCACTTCTATTTGGGAAGTGAGGTCTAATTTTTTTGTACTTATTGCATGCTGTTATGGATCCTGCATTCACAGATTGTGAATAACTACCTGGTGTATGAGAATGAAGTGGTGTATGCCAGAGCACTGTTCCCTCCCAGTGCTCCAGTGATCACTAGAGACTCTGAATACAGGTGAGCAGAGGCTGGGATCTTGGCTTTGAGAACTGTGGTGATGTCAGGTTGTGACCATTGCATGACTCCAGCCCCTGATCTAAACATGTCATTAACTCTCCTAGGCTGACGATCCGTTGTCGTTACCCGCTCAATGACACCCTGATGCTTGCTGCTGAAAGAATGGCTGTCCCTTCTCCGGCCCCCTTCTCTGGAAATGGACGAGGATCCTTGCATTTCCGCTCTTACGACCCTGTGGCTAGAGGTATTGCTTAACCAGGCTCATCTCCTGGGGTGCTTTTCTGTAGGTGCTACTGGGCTCTTAACTAAGGCTTTACTAATTTGGTATTGCAGTGAGCGTTTCTCTTACTGACTATTGCACTTCATTTAGGAGCCTGGCAGACCTGTTTGCTTCATGTAAGTGATTTGAACACTCTGTATAGAGCTGTACAATTTATTAATGTCTTCATTGAACACCAGCTGCATCTAGATTTGCGAAGTTTCTGCTGAAGATTACACTTCAAGTCTCCTGTAATTCACAATGTCAATTGGCTATAAAACAATATTCTACATGTTGGCATTTTACTGCTCAACTAAGGATGTAAATAAGCATTTGTATAAATAGTTATTCTTTATCTAGCCAATGAGTGACATTTTATTGCTGTAAAATACAGCCTTCGGCTCTTAACAAATCCCAAAATCTTTGTTGCAGGCCACAAGAGACCGAGAGATGTTATGAGTCTCAAGGCTCGAATAGCAAGGGGTAGGTGTCCACCTATCTTCACTTCCACATATTTGACAAATTCTGCTCCTGTAGTCTTCATATGAACTCCCAAAGCTGCACACATTGGCCCACCCATGGATTGGCCAAACTCCCATGTGCCTCTGATCATGAAATGTCATGAATCCATTTGTGTGTGTTTTGACCAAGAGCTGTGAAAGGAGAATTTTTTTTTCTCTGCAGATATAAGCTACTCCCAGTTCTACTCTACGTTCCCTGTGTCCCAGTCTCTGCTGGCACCCCTGTTCCTCCAGGTTGAGCTCCTGCACCCTCACGGCTTGGCTGACCACCTCATCCTGCAGGACTGCTGGGCCACACTGACCCCTGAACTGGATGCCAGCCCTCAATGGGACCTGGTCACTGACAGGTGAGGTGGGGTCTGCTAGTGCAGCCCATTATCTGTGCTTCCAATGCAGGCTTGCAGTGACACTTCCTTTGTACAGCTGCCTGGTCACAGGAGATTCCTACAGGACCCGGTTCCACCCAGTGCTGGCAGACACTCTCGCAAGGAGTTCCTCCCACCTCAAGAGGCTTGAGGTCCAGGCACAGCCTAACGAGGATCCTGCCTTCTGGAGACAGGTTGGTTAGTGCCCCTCCATGAAGGGGCTCACAGTACAAAAACCCAGAATGATTTGTTAAATTCAACTGGCCAGTTTAATACCTTTTTTTAGACTTCAATAACATCAAGCAATAGGCTAGGCATTGCACTACCAGCTTCAGCCAGTGGGGCAGTCTTCCTGTCACTCTGCTGTAACAAGCACTGCTTCTGTCCCTCCTCCCAGGTGTATTTCCATTGCATGGCTGTAGTTTGTGATCCTAATCTGGAGGACACCTGCAATAAGACATGTGTGCCTGGAGACCAGAGATCTGGTAAGAAGACTAGTTTATTGATCCAACAGTTGGTGAAAGTCCTTCTTGGCATTTTGCTGGTATGAGGCAGAATTGTCCAGTACAGCTATAGGAATTCTGATGGATCAGTTTAAGACCTGATCAAATATGATCATCAGAATCCAAATGCGATTGTTCATTGAAGCCTCCCAAGTAAACTGGTTTCACTTTAATGGAGTAACAGAGAAGTACTAACTTTCTATAAACCTAGTAAGATGGCAAAAACACATCTAGTGATGTATGGTGTAAGCCTACTATAGTATAAATACCAGGCATAGTGGTGACTCCCTGGATCATTGAAGCAGGCCTGAGGGCTCTCCTCCAGGCGTTCAGATCTTTTGTTTTAATACTAGCAGCATGTTTTGCATCTAAATGTCCAATGAGGATATTTTATCACTAAAACTGATAAGGTTTGTAGTCTGGTCTCCTCATAGTTGTAACAAAGTGTTTGCAAGAGTCTAATTGGATGCTTTCTCTTCCAGCTCGCAGTGTTGATCGTTTCAGGAAGACCCGTGGATATGTTTCTGCTGGACCAGTCCACATGAAACCTGAGGGGGAAGTTGCTGATATCAAAGCTGCAGGTGATGGCTATATTGCTCTTTTTTAAATGTGTGGTTCCTTCCCTATACATAAATACTAATTTTAAATTGTGGCATACTCTCCATCTTGGGTGGGGGATGAGAAAGTGTTCTCCAGAAATATTAAATGGTTTAAAGTATATTTAAGCAGTGGCTTTGTTTCAGATAGTGGTGTAACTAGGTTGACACTAGTGTGCAAGTTTACTGTCTCATACCAACCTGCATGGTGAACTTCAGTTTTTGGTTGGTGATAGAACTAGGCACTCTGTGTGAATGTTAGACCACTTTGTGCATTTAATGGGTAAAAACTGCTTCAAGTCTGCTTTATCTATTTTGCCATACAAATCATTTTAATTTTTTTAGAGTGTTCAAAGAACACTAGCTACTGACCTCATGAGGTCATGCATTTGTCTTTGTCCTTTATATAGACCAGGGTTTTATAGGTGTCTTTTTACATCAGTGGCTGAAGATCTGGAACGCCTGTTAATGTTGAATAAGCCAATAATTGGTTCAGTTTAGCAACTGAGATTGGTTGAAACAAACTATTCTCCAGGCCCAGGGTTAGGACAGTTTTGTTTTCAATTCAGTCCTGGTGTGTCAGGCTGTAATATCCTCACCTGTTTCTCTTTCAGACTCTTCTCTGCTGCCCTACTCTGTTCCACTTGTGGGAGTCGCTGCTGTCTTTGTCTCTGGACTCTTGTTGCTGGTTGCTGTGGTTCTGTCTGTTAAATCATAGATGTTGATCCTATGCTTTTGAATAAAGATTCAGCTTTGAGGCTGAGTGGTTTCTTTTTTCTTAATCCAAAGTACACTAAACCTGACTTGTTGCTAGTGAACTTCAGAAACTTGTATGTGGTCTTGTGGTCACTACACTAAACCTTCTGGCTTGACCTCCAATGTAAAATGGCTAGTTTCACAGACCATGATTGGCACTAATCCTGTAACCTGCTTAACCTTACTTCTGGGAAGGTAGTTCAAGGTTAGTGTTAGATGGCCTGGATCTGTAAACCCTGATCAGCACTAACTTTACCTTTCTACACAAGGGTCACTAAGCAGAGATTCCCCCCCCCCCCCCCCCCCCCCCCCCCCCCCCCCCAAAAGGGGAAAATCAGTTCTGCAAACTGAGTTGTCCCATTAAGGTAAATGGCTCTATTGAACAACAGTTAACACTATTTGTACACCTTTTTAAATTACAAGGAACTAAACTAGAAGTAGTTAAACATGTATGTAAAATTTAAAGACATTTCCTGTTGTGTAAATATGTTCTGACCATACAGAACATCTGCATTATGCAGCCAACAGATTCCTAGGATCCCTGGCATGTGAAACAACCCTATATTGGTATCTAGTTGTGATGCTGGTGTGTAAATTTAACATGATGCTGAAGGACTAATTGAAACATTTGTATGAAGTCTTAGATTTTGCTAGCTTCTGCACTGTTACAGGTGTCATCTGTTGTGTGTTTTTTTTTTTTTTTTTTAAAAACTGTACCGTACTCTTCTTGTATTAAATTTTGCCCAGCACAAAGGCACGTATATCTATGGCAGGACAAAAAATTGAAGGGCAGCTCCTCAATTTTATCACCTGAACAGGTGCTGCAAACATCCAAACTAGGTGGTATGTGGGGGTACATATTTGAAATAGGCACACTGGCTCCTAGGGTAGATGTATATGAAAATGTTAAAGATTTCACAGCTTTGAGTACACCTATTACAAGTTGTCATGTGTGGTACAAGCAATATGAGTGCCATGGAATAGTTAAAGCCCTGTGTATTGAGGTATTTAACACCTCTGATCTTGTACTGATTACAATCTCCATTTGTATTCCTGATTTAATACTGGGAGCTCAGGCTAGGAAATAAGATTTAGCAGATGGTCCAGTATGCCGCTAGCCGGGTACACCTGTGATGTTATAAACTCATGTTAGCCAGGAGTGCTCTTAGAGTAGATGCTGCCTGCCTCTTCAGCTAATCAGCTGATGCATTGTAGCTAATCAATAAAACAGCCAGTTTTTCAATTATTTTCTTAATACACCTTAGGTCCATTTTGGTGGGTTTGTTTTTATTTCTGTATATATTAATATGCTCCCCCCTCCCCATGTAATTTTTTTTTTTTTTTTCCAAGTTTGTTCTAAACCAGTGCCATACTTCAAAAACATGTGTAATCCACATTTTGTGTAATCTTACTTTAAGAGTAAGATGTTGACAACAAAGCACAGCATGCTATCTCATTGTAAACTGGACCAATTACTGCCTTGTCTCATTTGGGACAGAATGTTCAACTCCCTCCACCCCTGAGAATGTAACAGCAGGGACAAGGACACATGAGGTGGTGGTGGTGCTGGTGAAACAAACTTCATTTAGGAATGACTGATACAATGGAAAGCAGTCTAATCAGTCCACCTGTCTAGAAATGTTAATCTGTTCCTAAATGGCCAAACTTGCAATTGTTCATATTTGCTCATTTTAATACCACAGTCTTAAACATTTTTATATCATCTCAACCATAATCCTGTTTACAGCTGTGTGAAGCTAGATGCAACTGCTGCCTTGTCACTTGTCTTGGTTTGAGTCAGTTGTTGTACTAACCCCAAGGACAGGAAGCTGGCTTTGCCAGCTGATCGCTTATTAAATGTTTGTGTGTAAAACATTCTATTAAAAAAAAAAAAAGTGAACTTAAACAGATTTCCCTTTACACACCCATAGTCACAATAATGTCAAGGTGCAGTCCTTTATATAATAAGCCCAGATCATAGAAGTGATGATGTATCCTCTTAAATGCACTGTAGTGTTGTCCAGGTGCCAGAACAAGTTGAACAAATTAAAACAGCAGCTGCCTGGGCTAGGTTTGGCTGAACTTGAACCTTCAGATCAGCTCCACACCCTGAGAACAGACTTTAGTGCACAATAAGCTTGAAAGAAAACTGAGGTCAACATAGGTGAGTGGGCAGGGTCCAAATCCAGAACAGGCAGTTAAGGTAATGGCAATACACAGCATTACTTTTAATACAACAGAAGAATTTCAATAAGTGTGATTCAGTATTAAATAAATGCTTTGTTATTTAAAAAAAGCCATCCCTTGTGTTTGGTCCTGATGTGCAGGGTTTATTACTTAATTAGCCCCTCCAGGTTCTATCCAACACCATGATTGCTTTCTTACCTGTCATTATTCCCCCCCCAGATTCACCAAAAGACAGACCAAATAACAAAACAAAAAGATGCAACTTAATGCATTACATCAATGTGCAGTTAAGGGACAACAAAGTTATTCCTCAGCAGGAATATTTTAGACCTCCCAAACCCACTCCCTCAACCAACCAACTGCAATCCAAGATGCTGCTCAGAAATAAATATTAGACTTTTTTCCAGTTGAGACTAAATTTCCAAATTAAATTGAATCAAACATGGATTTAATTTAAAAGTGGCATTACTGATTTGTCACTGGTTTCTATAAGAGATAAAACATCAAAACAATCCAGTTGAGTGCAGTTTGAAGTAACACTTTGTTTATGCTGCTGAAAACATTTCAGTGGATGCACACAAGATGAATGGGTGACACCATAATTTAATTCTTAGTAGTACAGAATTTAAAGAACCAAGGCATGTTTGACACACATACCAAGCATGCTACATAACAGGGGACTTTGTTATTGTGGCTAATATGTAATTTTTTTTTTTTTATTAATAAAATCTTGGCTTAGGAGTTTTCTATGTGAACTGCTTAGCCTATTACATATAAAATTGTGTGGTCTGCTTTTTGTTTGGTTTAAAATGTAAAACTAAAAAAAACTGCCCAAAGCAACTTAGAAATACAAAGTATGTAGATGTATATCAAACTCCTAACGATACAAATCAGGGGTACACTTGGGTGGCGTTAGTTCAGTGTTGAAACTATTGGCTGCATACCTGAACTCAACCAGTTAGCAGGGATGAGTCAACAAAAACGTCACTGAAAGGCAGTCTTCAGGAACGCTTTATTGAATGAAGATGGACTATATGAATTCAAATGCATTAAAAAAAACAAAAAACACATTTTACTCTTATAATTAAGTATTGTGAATGAAAGTTGGCTATTCCTTGTGATCTGTATATTTCATAAACATTTACAGCAATTATTGTGAGTGCGGCTATCACTGTCACTGCTGAACCAGCGCTGCAAGTTAACAGCTGTCACTGTTGAGATTAGGATGTTTTTTTAGTGCTGTTACTATTCATTGCTGAGTTTAGGTATGCACTCATCCTGATTATTTAACAACACTAATTTGGGTCATGCTTGGAACAGAGTATTGCTATAGAACATCAAGATTTAAAAATACCAAAACTGTGACAAACAGAAGAAAAAGTGCTTCTTGGCAATCAAACAAGGGGAATGCACACAGGATTGCTGCTGAATAGGATATCACATTTATTACGGAGAACTGATTAATAGTGAGAGAAAAAAAGGCAAAGCCCATCTCTTCATTGACTTAACAAGAAACTGAGAAAAAAAGCAGTCCATAGCAACATCAATTCCACTTTCTCAATTTTTTTTTTCCCCCCTCAGACAGAAAACAGCCCATATAGACTATAAAATCATATAAAGACCAAGACTTAATTGATAAGTTAGCTTTTTTTTTTTTTTCTTCAATGCAATAAAAACAAAAAACTCAGGACTCTCCCCCCCAAGCATTAATTAATTATTTTGTTTAAAGTTCTTAAGGAGATGACACAAACAGAGGTTCCTCGAGTACTTGAGCTGAAATCCAGCGAGAAGGATGGCAATGTCAAATCCTTGATGCAACAGTCTCCTTGGGGGTGAAAAAAAAAAAAAAATATACAAATTTGCCAATTTCAAAGGGCGAAAATTAATTGGGTCTGTGGATACCTGTAGCAACAAGGACAGTATTTCCACCCAGCGTGGAATTACAAAATAAAGCCTTGCCGATGGACTGAAATTAGAAGTTATTTTTCTTAATAAAAAAAAGGGGGATCAAAAATACGCAGTGGAATCACAAAAAACAAGAAAAAGAAATGCAAAAAGAAACTGACCAATTCACCTAAAGAAGCTATAGATTTGTTTAAGTTGTAGTCCTATGAATAACTGTTTTGAACGTTTCCGATCTCTTTTTTTTTTTTTTTTTTTTTTTAAACTACAAGTTCGAAATAAGTCTTTAAAGTCAACAAAATCAAGAAAGAGTCTTCATTTATTTTATTTTTTTTTTGTCCTTGGTTATTTTGTGGGATTTTTTTGTTTTGTTACTGAAAGAAAAAAAAGACGATCTAGATGTGAGCCATCGCAGTCTTTAGCTCAAGACAGACATCTGTTACTTGACACGGCCTTGGCGTTCCTGAAACAAAAAAACACAAGAGAAATTAGAATGGGACCTTTAATTCTGGACCTCTAAGTGAACATAAATAAATAAAATAAAACATATACCCTTTAACAAACTGGGAATGTTGGTAATTAAATCATAAGCCATCTTTCTTTTAATTAAATACAATTGTTGTATGGAAATAACCGAAGGAATGAAAAATATGAAATGGGCTGAAATTGGACTGCACTGTACACTACTGCAGTAAGACAGTTATCAGACCTGCATTTTTTTTTTTTTGACAAACTAAAAAGTTCAGGCAAAAAGCCAAGAAAACCTTTCAATGGCCGAATGAAACCGAAAAGGGCGCATCTCACAGCTCCATCCACTACAGAGATAACACAGACATAATGAAGGTAGCTGCTTCTACATCCAGCGCTCAAAGAATATCACTGACATTTGCAGAGCTTTTTGGATACAGTAACAAAACAATGACTTAGATTGCATTATTGAGGAGTTTGGTGATAAAACGAGTGATCAGGAGAGGACTTATCAGTATGCACGTCCATAAGAGGTACGTGAAAAATACAGCGAACAAGGGGTGGGGCTTGGAGATGCAGTACCGAGTGTCCTTTTGCTATGCAGTGCCTTTTAAACCTGTTTTACTCTGGGGGGTGGGGGGGGGGGGGACAATATTTTACACACGCTGTTTTAAAATTAACAGCGCGTGTGAAAATAAATTGGACCCGACACGTCTGACAAGCGACGAATAAATGGACTTTAAAGGGTTAAAACCCTCAGGTTTCAGAATCAAGAGTTACTAGAGCAACTCAATAGCTGGCAGCACTAAATTTCTCAATGGATTTTAACGATAACAAGGAGTCGTAAAAGTAACAAACACAAAGCTTTGTAAAACCAGATTAGATGTCAGCACTGCTTAAATATAGATTAATAAATTTAAAAAAAAAATTACAATTTACAATTCCACAATTAACAAATCATATTTTGCAATGGGATTGCAGATATGCAAAAAATGTTTATACCACTTCCTACATTCATTTAATTTTATTTATTTAACAGCATGATATTCCAAGAGGAAATAATTACAAACATTGTCACTGTGCTACAAAATGAGTCATGTATCCAGGTTTAACCATCTGTTTTCCACAAATCACTTTGAAAGTACATGCAAGATTACATTGTGTATTTTACGCCGTATGCATTTGCTTGCAAAACTGCAGAACTGGAAGCCGCAACAAGTTCCCAAAATACACAATCCTACCGCAAAAAAACATTTCAACCGAGGTTACAAAGTAGAAGGGACTGCAAATACAAAAAGGTAGTTGTCTCTTCCCGTGCCACCAACATCTAGAACTTCCACTGCACAGCATTTTCAACCATACACTTGCTACCTAATGCCTCAAACTGCTTTACAATTCTGGGTAAGAGCTACTGCTTTACCTTAGCAGACAATAACTTTCAAAAAGATACAAGACAACGATGTGATATCTCTCCAACTTAGGACCACATCCATACAGCTGGTTTCACTATTCTTGAGCCCTTTCACACACAAATGCTAGTACTGAGCCATCTCAGAGAAGTTTTAAAAATCTTTAAAATGCCTACACACAGCACGAAATTACGCAATCTATGCCGGTATAATACCACTATAACCCTTTCACACAGCAAAAGGGATCATACGAGTACAAATTTCAAACCTTACAGTCAAAAGATCATTTTAATGGCAACAGCAAATTGCCCATAAATTACATCCACCATCCCTTCTATTTGAGAAATCCTCCTCCTCCTCATCAGCCTGTAAAGTTAAATTCCTTAACATACCCCAGACTGCAATTACTACCTTGACAAGCCACTATTTGAAAAAAATGAAAAGCACGCAACACCGACAAAAACACATCTGGTATACAGTCACGTGGGATGTGGACTTTCAATCCACGGCCACTATTGCGCTTCAGTGCCAGCATAGCATTTCACACAAAGGAGTTGGGGTTTCAGAGAAGGCATAAAATAAGAGGGCTGCGACAGTATAGGCAATTCACACAGACCAAAATGCCAAATCAGTGCCGATTCTGAGCCCTCATAACTAGAGTTACTAGACTAACAAACGTTAACAGTAAATCCTTGACAGGGTCCGTGAAACCAGCCACTAATTCTACTGCCACGTCTCTAAAATGTCGTTTCCAGGTAACGACAAATTAAAAAAATTTCCCCCAATACTTTTCAGTTGCAACATGAAGAAAAGTTTCAAACAGCTGCTATTTGTCAATAATACTGCCAATGGTGGAGTGTTCAGACTAGTGCAGGTATCTTACCAAGATTGTATTAGTGATGGGCACCAATAACGATGTTGATTATTTTTTAGCTAGTACTTTTAAAATTTTAACACAGTAATCACGTTTATTTTATATTAAGATACAATAAATCATATACATAACAATCACGGTCAGCCTGGTAAGCAAAGAAACACCACACACTAAAGTATTATTTAAGCATATTATTCTATTAATTGGCATTTAGGTACCAAATGCTACTTGCATTCTGCATGTTTGGTGCTACTGTCCGTAGATAGGGTGTTACTCCAAGGATATTATGAAGCAAAGGACTACAAGAAATTTGAAAACAAAACACCCGTGTGTAAAGGGTATTGCGAAATGTATTAATTTGCATTCACATCTGCACTTCCATTCTGTATTCTAGAGCTGCATTCCAACATGCATTTCGATTTGCCATAGCCTGCATGCATCAACCCCATTTCCATGAAGCAGCGCAAAAATGAGCACCATCCTTGCAGAAGAAAGTGGAGGTGTTGAACACGGTGGATAATGCACCACCACACATGAAAAAGAAAGATGTGGCTGCAGATTTCAACACTGCTGCAAACCCTTTGTCAACCAAAAAACGGGGTACAATAGAGGCTTATGAACAGCAAAATGATGCAAGTCGTCAGCATTTGTGATCTGCTCAATACCTGATGTTAAGGACACCTTGCTTCAGTGGTTTAAAAATACCTATGATCAGATTGGTACATGCAGGTATCAAGAGCAGTTCATTTACAATGAATACTTTTAAAAAGTTCACTTACAACACATATTTAATAAAATCCACAGTACTTTTAAATGTATAACACTTTTCATTGTTCTGCAATTCAAATTTACTTTCAGTGATACTGTAACTTCAATAAAAACTGACAGCATATGCATTTGGCTTAGACTCCTGAACACCATTTTTTGCTGGTTCCTAGAAATTCGAATTACTGAGAATTGACTGTGTGATTATATTTTTATGGTTTTGGAAGACTTTGACATTAGAGAAAGACATCAACACACATGCACAATATTGAATGAAGAATGTTCATATATTAAAAATGTTATATAGAACAGTAATCATGTTTTAATAATTTCAGTAAAAAATAAATACATTGTAATTGTTTATTTACACATAATTGATGCTGCTTGCGATATATACAGTAAGCTTGCATTGCAGCAGCACCAACTGCTGCGGACTTGGGCAAAACAAAGCTTTAACAGTCACATTCTACTTTTACTAAAAATATCAATAACATGATGAACTTAGGCTTGCAAGAGACGTCGGAGATTGGTTGTGCCGCTTGCACAGTTTGCATTCAACTTTTTTTTTTTTTTTTTGGTCCTATGTACAATTAACAAACAAATCCCAAAACAGCAGAGGGGTTTCCAGGCATTTCTTTCAATACAGCTTACCCTACACAAAGCTTTGCTGTCAAGATGGAGAAAGAAGAGATTAAAGGTTTGCCTTCGGATAACATGAGCAGGGAGGGGCGGACAGTGTTCAGTTTTCAAAATTAAAATTATTAGTGTTTGCGTATATTTTGTATGTTTCAATTCTACTTAGCACTTCTTACACCACACTGTACACTAGGTATTCAGAACATATTTTACTGAAGCACTACAAGCACTATAGGTACCCCACCACCACCCGACGTGCTTTGGACCGCGCTGTACAGTTGCTATGTATAACTATTTGGTATTGTTTTTTTAACACAAATTTTGTTTACATAATACGCATTACACAAATCCAAAAGATCCACCTTTTGCATGCGACATTGTGTGATTTATAGTTGTCACACTAACGGTTTCTGTTAACAGAGGGGAAAAAAAAATGTGAATGCCACCTGACAAACCTTCGATGGCTGACAGACCTTGACAATAGGCAAATACAGCATATTTCAATATCAAATGCAAAATGCTGCATACTTCCTTGTCAGTTCTTTTCTCTGTGGACTGTATACAATATGTGACTACAAACAAAAAACAAGTTACTTTAAAATCTCCAGAAATGCTTATTGTATACACAAAACCCAAAGCCTGCTTATTCCAGGGGAGGAATGAATGCCCTTTGTGAATGTGATTGAGTGGTGTGTGTCTGTCCAACAGTTTTACAATAAAGAATTGTCATGAAACTTATGATATTCTATCACAGGTTGGCAATATCAGAATTTGCATGTGTGTGTGTGTATATATATATATATATATATATATATATATATATATATATATATATATATATATATATATATATATATATATATATATATACACACACACACACACACAGGATGCAGATCATGGCAATATACTTTTAAAATGGATCACAAAAAATTGCATTATGACTTAAGATTTCTGAACCACACCCTTTCTTTACTGTACTGTAAACAAAGACGTCAATTACAGGCGAAAAAAATAAATCACTCAGCAAGCATACCTATTGTTACCACTGGCTCAGGACAAGACTGTTAGCGGTAGGAATGGGCCGATATAGCATTTGCACGGTATGATAACCATATGATAAGATATACGGTATGAAATTATCGTTCAGATTGCTGAAACAAACATTTACCAATACAGGTTATTTGAGCAGAGCTGTTTTTTTCAGCACAGTGAAAATAAAATACGTATAGCAACACCATTCAAAATATATTGTAATATGAAGATGTATTATTGGATTTATCTCAACAGTTCGTGACATTCAACAAGTAAGCTTCCAATATTATTACTAATGTTCATTACACATGTGGCATTTGTACAAAAAACATTTCAGCTTACCTAAAAAGAAGTCTGAATACTATAAATAACTTGTTTAAACAAAACTACTTTGCGAATAAGTAGGCTATCGCACTGCAGTAGCTTGAGACATTGCAACTTGTACTGTGTCATTGACAGTTTCCATTGAAGATATTCCTCAGGCACTTTGCCAAGGCTACAAGTATCATCACTTGGTTTAGAAGCATGTTTGCAGTAGAAAAATGCAAAACGTCCTTCCAATGGCAACTGACAGTAAAGTAGAAGTGGATGGAATCTTCAAGTGTGAGCTTTGTTGAGACAGCAGATCAGTACGGAGACTTGTTTCATACAGGATGTAGAACAAAAAGGTGTTCACATGAGAATGGCCTTTCCCTAAACCTACAACTGAACCACAAAACCAGTATACCGACTCACCCCTAGTTAGTGGGAGGATTAACCCTTTAAAGACAAAACGATTCAGTGGGATACTCCCCTAGGACCAGGGTTTTTTTTGGCTGTAGATGACTCAAAAAAACCACACTAAAAATCTATTTGTTACAGTAGCACCTTGGAATTGGTGTCTTTTAGAACACTCTGGGGAACATTAAAAAGTACATAAACCATAAAATGTTTTTTTTTTTTTGTATGGCCTGCTTAGATACACTAGTTTAACATTTATATATGTTGTAAAAACATATATATTGACACCTTAGTTATATTAGAACATGTGTTCTCCTAAGTCAAATACATTCGCTTTACAGTGTTAATTTTTTTTTTTTTCTTAGCTGTAAACAAGTTATTGTGTCATGTTTTGTTTCTGCGAGCCGCTGAAAATGTCTCCGCCCTTTACAAATTAAATGCCCGTCTTAGTGAAGTCACAGAGAAAGATTAGCCTATACTTTAGGGCTGCTAAGATAAAATCAAAAATCAATTTTTCGATCAATTCCATTCCTAATTATATACAGCTACATAAATTCTGGAAAATCGATTTGTAATGTGCACAGTTAATAACATTTAAGTTTATCAACGAAACTGCGCTGAACACCCTGCCTTGCTGCTACTTACAGTATTTCTGCCAAACAAGCAGTGGGCGTGTTTCTTCTGACACTACCAATGCATAATTACCCCTCACATTCTATTGTTGTGCATAAGCTTTTACTTAACTGCAATGATATTAAAATAATCACGTGAGGGGGAGGGGGGACGGGGGGGGGGTGTGGAGCGAAAATGTGGGCTTTACAATCAGCGACATTTATTCAAACGATTCGAGTGCCCAATTAATAGATTGCTATTTGGAGGCTTAACTGACAGCACTACTTTACTTAACACCAAGCCAATGAAGAAAGCCTTGTCAGTTATGAAACAAAACTTAGATGGTTACTTGGTTTTACAGTAGTTGTTTCTGCTTTGTGACAACAAGTGTAGCCACAGAAATCAAATTAAAAAGGGCTGTATCCATAGTGCCATCTGTCACTGGTGGCAACATAAGGACAATGGCTCAAACTTCAGAGTCTAATTTTACACAACACCAACATATTGTAATTCTTGGCACAAACATGGCTTAGTGGAAACATAAACCTGAAAAGTGTTTTTAAAAGATCTTACCTACCTACTATCAGAGTATTTGAACATGGAGATAATAGAAAGGCAGAAAGACAAATGGATTTGTACCTGAAGTCTGTAATGGCTCCTGTTTGGGTTACTGGTGTAGGGTTCGCTTCCCTGAACTTCTACCTGTTGAAAATAAACAAGAGGAGAAACAGATTTTTTAAAAAGACAACACACTAAAACAGAAAGCGCTAACGCTTATACTCTCTACTACAACTGCCAAAAGGAACAGTGTAAAACAAGCTGTTTAATAGAAAGGGATCTTCAGATGCTCTCTAAATTAGAGACTGGTTTCACAGATGTAGTTATTTCAGAGAGGATTAAATTAAGCAAATCAACTGTCTTGAAATAATACCCAGCTCTCTGTAAAGACCACACTTTTCACAGCTCTTTTCCAGACCCTGATTAGCTCTGACCTCATTCGAATGTTAGTTCAAGATCAGTGCTAACCAGGGTCTGTAAAAGCTGATCCCTTTATGCAGCTAGATGAATGGAAGGAGTTTACTGGACTATCTCGCATACATGCTGAAACGTGGAGGGGTTTACCGCGTTACTTTAAAACACCAGTATCACCAACCAACTCACTCAAGCTGGGTCTATAGAGGAAGCATTTAAAAGGGAATTCTAACCAAGAGCTCACTCCCACTGAAGTTCTGGAAAATAAGAGAACTACACCAACAGCACAGTGGTAATGTGCGACATGGTTTTATATAAAACAGACAATAGTACACATTTTCAGAGTTTGGAAATACAAAATATCCTGTTAAATCAGGAAATTGGTCACTGCCACATTTACGGCAATATAACTTGAGAAACAGGTACACACACAGCAAGTGTAAGAATTTTAAAATGTTAAATGTGCAACTAGTAAAAGTAAATACTGTAAAGCCATAAATATCTGCAAGCCATATGTTTTTTGCATATGAAAAAAACAAACATTTTTGGCATGAATATCAAATTCCACTAAATACATATTCCTTTATTGCAACAGGTCGGCAACATTTCTGGACCAAAACAGGTTTTATGGGTGTGACTCGCCAAATATTTTGGTTGCAAATATTTATTGCTTTACAGTATTGTCCCAGCTTTCCCTTCCAGCTATAAAGTATGCCACTGGAAGAACTAGGTGTAAAACCCAGGTCTCTCTGGGGCTCTCAGCTCTAACCAACAGATTACTCCAAGAGTTTAAAAAATAGTCAATTTATTTCCTAAAAGATTTAATGTATTGCTTAGTAAAATGTAAATCACTGCTTTTAAAGCCACACAATTTCTGAAAAAAAGCCCAAGAATATTGCAATACATTTCTACAAATACACGCTCTACTCAATTTGCTGTACGGTACCTGCGTAAAAGCTGGTACCCACCTTTCAAAGCAATTCTGCCACTGTGGGCATGGTGGCTTATACTGTCTGCACATTTTAAAATGTTTGTTCTTGCAAACTTTTATTGATGTCAACACTGTATGAATATCTACACTAGATTTACGCATAACCATGTCTGGGGCTTTCCAGTTCTTTAATGCCTGCTGTTCAACATTAGAACTAGCCTACCCTTCCAACAGCGACAACTCTGGTTGATCATTGTATCTCCATACTCGTACGTGTGTAACATCCATTATTAATTGACTTACTGTCCACATCGCAACCAAGATCTTATGAATATCTTTCATACATGTATAGGCCTAACCACGTCGCAACCAAAAATGTGTTTTGCACACATGGATTTGCTTACACTTACACAGTAACTACATTACTAAGGCCCTCCCTACTTCAGACCATGAAATTAATTATTCACTGCGAAAACTGTCTGTTTTGTGTACTTTTACCCTGCATTTAAATCCAAATTAAGTTATGTGTATCGGTCGAGGTTCCTGATGTGCTTACAAGCTTGTTTCAATTTCAAAAAGAAAGCTGACTGACATTAAACAGCAGCCAATAACCACTCTGGGCTCTTCTCACTGATTGGTAGATATGGGACTGATTGAAATCAAAAGATGTATAAAATACATTTAAAAAGCAGGATACTCTTGATTTCTGCATCATCCTGTATTTGTTCACAGACGCACACATTCTCAGCAACCTTTAGAAGCAACAACACAGATTACGTTCTTGACAGTAAGTTAATATATACAAGACATGTTTTTAATTTTACAGAATATTCAATTTCATCAAAATATTAAATCGATTTGTTATTGTGGGGTCCCAATCAATAAATCTGATTATTACCGTTATAAGCCTGATTAATACATTTCATGAGTTTATAGTTTTTGAAGTTCAGCTCAACATCTGTTTTATTGATGGTCCACAAAATACCTGGATTTATACACCGACAATTCATCTTGCTCAGACCAATAATTTCATATCACTACGATTATTACATCTGGAAGGTTTGCTGGGTTAACAATGTATTAATAGAAGTGTAAAAATTACATTGAATGCAGCTGAAAAGAAAAGTTTCAAAATTGGATAGAAAAACAACCTACAAACTCAAAGTGCTAAGATATCAGGTGAACTTGCGTGTGTATCATGATAAAAATGCGCGCTACCCTACAACCATGCAGTTGTAATAAGTACCATCTAACTGGTCAAACTGATTCCTAATTCCTCTCTGAGCAAAGCCTCACTGTCACCCTGGGTTTGTAGCAGCTTGCAAGTTCAGAATTATAACTGACTCACACAGCCAACATTTAACATGATCTTTCAAATTCGTTTCTTTTTTGCCAACATGCACAGAGAGTAGTAAGATGACTATCAAGTACACTGGAAAACTATCATCATTACTACACCAGGAAACACGTGCAAAGAAATTTCAGCAATTCAATGCTTGCTGGTACAAAAAACACAAGATTAATCAAAGCTGTGAAGTATGAGGCATTGCTGTGGGGAACACTTGGAATTCACTCACTTAAAGTAGTCTGCATGATTTAGTTATCCAGTCACACAGCATTTTCAGCCATTCCAGGTTTTCCTGCTAGCCAAAGGGACCTGTACAGAGCTGGAATGGCTGAAACTGCTATGCAAGAGTTAGTCCCCAGAACTAGTTCAACCTAAAATGAATCAATTTGTGGACTTAATTATGGAACTCATACACCAGTCAGACTCTTGGGGTCTTTTTAAAGATGTATTTGTTTTTGAGACCTTCTCATAACTGTAAACACACATTTTTTTCTGATGAAAGGATGCACATAAACAAAACCACTATTGTTTTGCAAGCATGCTCAAGCAGCATTCTCCAGTGAAGCAAGTACCTTTTTAACATTGTCCTCCTCCTCCTGCCGCTTCTCATAGTGCGAGAAGTCGTCGAAGATGGAGGTGGTATGCTTGTAGCCAGCAATGATCTTGAGCACCTGCCGGGCTTTGTCCAGGGGCACTTCCTGAGTGTCCCGAGAGTTGGTCACTGGCTTGTTCTCGTTGTTCTCCAAGCGGATATGCCTGAGCTGGCTGTTCGGAACGTCCTTGACGAAGATCCAGCGCACATCAAATCGGCCCTTCCACTTGTCTTGTGACCAGACGCCAGCACAGGTGTTGTAGTCCACGGGGGAACGCATCTCGGCGACACCGCAGAAGTGCCCGCTGCCGTTCACGCTGAACAGCAGGTAGAGGGGACCCTTGCTGGCAAGAGACCGGTAAGCAGCGTCCAGACGCTTGTTTCCATGCTCCGTGCTACACCATATGTTGTACTTGATGGAACGGTGGATGTCGTCCTCAGAGTAGCTCTTGATGATAAACACACGCCCGCTCTTGGGGTTCCAGTCGAAGTCCTTGGGGTTGTAGTTATTCACAGAGCGCAGTTTTTCAAGCACCGGGTGTGGCTCCGAAGGGACAGCCATGCCGCCGGCCCCAGAGGTGGGTGGTGACTGCCCAGCCCCGGCCCCAGCATCCCCAAAGCCGTTGGCACGGTTACGGGGTGCCACCCAGCGGGTGGGTGGTGCTGGCTGGGTAGAAGGTGGGCCCTGGGGCATTTGCTGTTGCCCAACCCCTTGGTGGCCTAAAGGTAGCTGTTGGTGCGGCCCAGAAGAGGGAGCCAACTGTCCATTGCTGAGGGGCTGCTGTTGCCCTCCACCAGCATTTGTGCTAGGTTGAGGCGAAGCCTGGTTGGGAGGTTGCCCATTACTGGGGATGGGAGCCTGCTGGGGGGCAGCCGCCTTAGGCATGGTCCCTTTGTTGTCCCAGGTGCCAATGTCCATGTTGTGTTTAATAGGAGGAGGCGGGAGGTTACCTCCTCCAGCACCTCCCTTGGTTTTCAGTTTCGGCTGTGGTTTGGCTGGCTTGCTGGCGATGTCTGCCCACGAAGCCGGTTTAGGTGGGGCGATGGACACTGGAGGCATGCTAGGTGGGGCCGAAACAGGATTAGGAGGCCCCCCCGGAAGTCCGGATCCCACTACTTTGGGGGCCACGTCCCCAGCACCGATCTTTAGCCCAGCCATGCCCTGGTCCAAGCTGTTCATTCCAGGGGCCTTATTGAGAGTCTCACTGGCAGCAAAGGGAGACTGTCCGTCAATCATTGCACCACCTAGGGAGCTGGGGGCATAGGCATAGCTGCTGCTGTAGCCCGGGCTCTGAGTTGACTGTCCCTGAGAGCTGCTGTTGCCCCAGGCTGAAAAGTCAATGCCACTCGGGAAGAAATTGAAGCCGGGCTGGCCTAGGAAAGGTGTACTCCCCAGCGGTGCCCCTGGCTGCCCAAACATTGCATCTGGCAGGAAGTGGTGCTCGCCATTGCTCAACTGTCCATAGGAGGTCAGGTAGGGCATAGGTGGGTCACCACCAGTGGACCAGGTCGCTTCATTCATGGAGTACGAGAATCCAATAGACGGGCTGTAGTAACTGGGCATGTAGGAGTCAGACATGGCCGTATAGGCATTGCTCTGTGGAGAGGGAGAAATGTGTGAGTAATGCATATTTATTTCGAACTGAAGATTTGATCAGTTTTGCTGTCGCACTAAAAATAAACAAACATTACTATCCTATACTATTCTATACCCTGACACACCTGTTAAAGCACCACTGCATACTAGCAACATACATTGTACATAAAGCAGGATCCCAGATAAACTGGCCAAATAAATGGAGTCCCTATCACTCTGGGTCATGGCAAAGTAAAAATCAGGTAACGCTACAAAAGCGTGTACAGAATGGATCTGCGATAAGGGAATTGTTGATAAAAAACCTTGTTGTAATGAATGCTTATTGCCATCTCCCCCACCCCACCTACTGACACTATTCTCCATACAAGCAAAACAATTTCATTTTAGCCATCAGTTTGTATAAATAGAAAGGTAACCGGATCAGGTATAGTTTAAACTGAACAAACTACAGTGGATCATATACAATTTAAGTTGCATGTTACAAGAAATGAAGCTTTACTCATCAGGACAGAGCTTACAAATTACAATGTATTAAAAGAATGCCAACGTGCCTGCAGTTGGCACACTACTTCCACCACAGCTGTCCTGAAAGCACCTTGGTTTTGCAGGACTGGTTTAATAAAAGTGACCCTGCAGCTGATCAGGCATAGGCCAACAAGTCGCTGTGGCCAAAGAAAAAATAAGGAAGCTGAATCCTTTAACAGCAGTTGGGAGCGTCCAAGGCAAACACAGTCTTTATAAATCTGGATTTGAAGTGGAATGACTCAATTATATGTATTTCTGTTTTATTGAAAACAATTCATACCAGTAATTCTCAAAGTCTTAAATATCTTACCTGTCTGGCCTGACTGTTCAGGTAAGGCTCAAACTCGTCATCATTTAAAGTGTCCTTTTGGTTCACAGCTCCGTTTTGCACTATAAAAGACAATAAGGAGAATAAGTTAATTTCACATATCGATCCGCATTTAATACAAAATAATTGGCTTCCCCTTTGATACAGAAAAACGGGTGTCAAGTGTGTTAATACTGTCTCACAGATATTCCCTTTTCAGATTAATACAGTTCTGCAGCCATCAAGGGACCGATTTAACCATTGGTACCAAACACATGGCTATCGTCAACACTGACACTTAGATGGCAGACACACTCCCCTGTCATTTACATACTGGGACAAGCGATTAAGTAAGCAAACCAGTAATACTACTACTGTTAGAAGTTATTCTAGATATTAGGAGCTCACTGTCCATTTACTATACAGGACAGCTCTCTGACATCCCACCTCTTCACTTGTCACCAGTAGCAGTAAAACACCGGAAACCATCATAAAAAATAGACAAAGCACAAAATGACACATGTAAAAGGGCTGTGATTACAGATCACAGGCATTACACAATTATATCAACCACACCTCGATTAAAGGTTTGGTTTTCTCATTCCACAGGTCACTTTGCACAACATGTAAACACGCATAGAACTGAGTTGGGAGATCACGTGTTTGACATCAAGCCTTTTAAGTACACACACCTGTCACATCTGGGGAGGAGGCACTTCAGACATAGTGTCTTCTGCATCTATCAGTAAACCAGCTCAAGTTCAAACAATATTGATTTTTTTTTTCAATCAATGCACATGTACTTATGTTTTAACGGCTGAGTAGAAGGGACATTTAACCTGATAGGATATTGGTCATGCATTCTTGTAACGTAAAATGTGGAATGGTTGAAATTATACGTTATCACTGTTCAAAAACGCGGAGTCCTGCATGTTCCATTCCACTTAGTCACTGCATTTCTTAAACCCACTTTCTTATCGCTGTGTTATTAATAAGGCACTGCTAAGTACTGAACATACCACATTTGTGTAATCGGGCGGAACAAACGCACATTTACGCGGTTTTAAATAATCAAAAGGCCAACAGTCAGTGAACTGCACATCCCAAAACAAGTTAACAAAAGACCAAATTATAATTTCCAATTACAATTCAAATTTTAACTGAAGTTTAGCAGGGTTTTTTTTTTTTTTTTTTTCCCCCTAAATTATCCACATTACAGTTTGGGATTTCCTTAACAAAAAAATGTATAAAAAAATATACACTCGAACATATCTTTTGGTAGCATTTTAAGAGGAATACAATTTTATAAACGTGTTCGTAAGCCAAAATGTGTCACGTGTACCAACTTATTTTATATTTAAATGCACATCTGTAAAAATAAATAAATAAATAAAGACCGCACAGGCCCATTCTTAAACACGTTTCAATCATATTCAACCTAACGTGTCTTTATACATGTTTTACCCTCCAACTTGACTAATAAATGTATATAAAAACACAATAGCCCGGGAGGGGGCCTGTAACACCGCAACTAGCACAACACACACACCGCCAGCTTTGAACAGCCACCACGAACACCCCTGAAAATACTTAACGGAAAAGATGAGGGGTTAAATGCCACTCACCTTTATTCCCTTGGCCTTTCGGTCTCTGGATTGGGTCGAGGTGATTCATGAAGGTTTGAGTTATGAGAAAAAAAAAAAGAAGAAAAAAAAAAAAGAAATAAAGAAATTTAAATGTACCAATGTGTCGTATAGCAGGTGGTCGGGCCTACGGCACCAGACAGAGCCACGGCTGTTTCTGGCACTACTAGCTGATATTTTTTTTGTTTATGCCTCTTAAAAACTTAAAAAGTGCCTTTTTTTACCTGTTCTAGAAGGCTGCTGGCTGACATAGCGCTCCCCTGGGGCCTGTTTAATCTGTTTAGCTTGTATTTAACGCGGCGGCGTGTGAAATGCCTATGTGAGAGTTAAGTGCCGCTTTCTCTACACAGAACCTGCTCTCTACACAATGGCGGGCTGCAGCTCTTCTGCCTCTCAGCGCTGGAAAGACACAGACACTATTTCAACATGGCCGAGCGAGCGGCCGCGGGGTCTCTGCAACAGCGCCTCCTACCGCATGGGAGGGAGGCAACCGCTCATATTGTCTGCATTGCTGCCACTGAACGCTGACGAATAACAGTTCGCACAGAACCTAATTATACATGATTGGCGCTGTTATATATGGTATTACGCTCGGTTAAAGAAATCTGTTTGCAAGCTACGCTTTAAGTTAGGGTGGTATTTTCTGTTTAAAGTGAAGCTGGACTTCTAAATCGCTCTTCTCAAACAGCTGATAAAAAGGTTTAATGGACTGATTTAAAAAACGCATTAAAAAAAAAACCACAGTCCTGAACATAACATTCCTTAAAATTTTACGAACAGGGTTCACCTTATCTTTATCTAACCGTTTTTGCACGTATGGAGGTCATTTACGTGAGCAAGTGTGACTGCGCCGTTTGCCTGCACTTAATTGCAAAACTTCATGCAGTCCCTTCTACGAGCCACTAGAGGGGGATCATCATCGCAGGGCTCCTGTTAGAAATTCCAGCACTGGTTTTATGTTAGGCTCGGCAGGGCTGGTTTTTGTGGAGATTGATAGATGGCTGCACTAGTTTCAGGAAATAGATGTTGGTTCAATATATTAACTTCCACTATGACGTGATCGTGTTGTCTACAACATCATTTACATTTGAAGGTACCCCTATACAGTTGAATAAATTAAGCACATTTGGAAAAAGGCAATACGCTTAAGTTTTAACGAGGTTTGTAGATGTGATTTACTGTATAACCTCCTGGTGCTGCATGTTTTTAATGTGGATCCTGAACTCGTGAACAGATGAGAAGCGCCCATGCAAATATATTATGCTAAATTTTAATAATGTATTCTGAATTCTGCAAAAATATAAGTGTGACATACAGAACGACAAATGTATGGACAGACAAATAGCCCCATATATATGCCCCCCAATCAGACACTCCCAATAACGTATGCTAAATTAGGTAAATACCAAGTTTCATCAAAACTAGATACAAGTTTTTCGAGATGCATGAGAATTAGTATCACACAACTGGTCAGATATACTATAACATGACACTTCTGGAGCAAAGGCTTAGTAAATCTGCCCCAATTAATATCAATATTTTATTTTAAATGAAGTTCTATGTTTTAACACTAGATGGTACTATAGGCTATTGTGTGAAAGCAGTGTGGCGTGTTTAGTTAACACAGTAAATCCCAGACATACATACATCACTGTAATTGGAATAGATTAGATTGAGCATGCCCATAGATAATAAGACATCTTTGCTGTCGTTCTGTGACCATGCAATCAGATTCTTCTTTAACTTACTCTAGTATCAGATACAGGTATCAAGTTTGGATAGATTTCTTTCTAAACTACATATTTTTAAACCTATATAGTGAATAGATGTGTGTTATTATTTGCTTTATTTTGGAAATGTGTGTTTAAAATGTGGTGGGTGTGGATAGGACAAAGTGATGTCGGCTCGATTACACATTGCACCATAGAAACAAGAGCCAGGGAGCCGCTGTGTGGTGTGCAGTAAGAGAGTCAGGGAGCCGCTGTGTGGTGTGCAGTGAGAGAGTCAGGGAGCCGCTGTGTGGTGTGCAGTAAGAGAGTCAGGGAGCCGCTGTGTGGTGTGCAGTGTGAGAGTCAGGGAGCCGCTGTGTGGTGTGCAGTATGAGAGTCAGGGAGCCGCTGTGTGGTGTGCAGTAAGAGAGTCAGGGAGCCGCTGTGTGGTGTGCAGTGAGAGAGTCTGGGAGCCGCTGTGTGGTGTGCAGTGTGAGTCATTCAGTCAGGGGAGTACTTGGTTGCTGGTCTTCACTGGGGATTCCAGAGGGTGCATTGCATTGGCTCCTGGATTAGGGACGTAAACCAGCAGGAACTGTTTCTCCATCACGCTACAGCGACCCCTACTGACCAGGCACCTAGTGAACTCAAGCGGACACTTGCAGGGCTAGCCTTTGTCATACAGTGGCCGGTAGCTCACTGATATCCATTCTCAAGTTCCTGGGTGTAAAAAGGCAATGGGCTTGGTTGTTGGATCAGAGGGCACCCACTGAGCCTTCCCTTCTTATGAGCTGTTGGGGGGAATTGCTGCTGTGAGGGAAAGTAATTGGACAATCTAAATTTGGGTAAAATCAGAGGTAAAATGATCATTGGGTATTTAAAAAACAAACAAAAAAAAACAAGAATAGAGCTATTAGGGATTTCACATTATTGTATAATAATGAATGCACAATTGCGTACTAATACACATACTGGTATCTTAAGGTTTCCGTATACATTGTTTTCTTTGTCTAGTTTTAACTTTACAGCAGACGCGTTTTGGCATGCTGTTCACAATATTCCCTCTCATCAGTGGAAAATATGCTGTTTACTTCAGTCCTGCTCCAATCAGATAAAACCCGAACCTGAAAATCAGAGGACACTGTGCTGCAAGCACCCCTTATCTGCTCAGATTATCTCCATTTCAGTCAGGACTTCCTTTGATTGAGATTTAAGCATGTATGACGACTGATCTCTTGCTCATTTCATGTGCATGAATGATAACAAGTCATCAGTGAATATTGTGATCTTGTGAGGTAGTCGTTTTTATTCTTTTTTAAAGGAACTAACTGCCCTCAGTTACTACCTGCTGGTGGCACAGAAGATAGTTTTGCAGTGTTCCCATACTTCCCCATGGTTATACTATGAATTTGAATTTAGTTTAGTACAGTTTGTCATGCTTTTTTAATATGCTTTACAATGCCCCTCTGTTTTACCATGCTTTCACTGTGTGTTATCATGTTTCTTTATACTTTATTACTAAGCTTTTGCTGTTGTCAACTTTTATAAGAGTAGCACACACACACACACACACACACACACACACACACACACACACACACACACACACACACACACACACACACACACCATTAGGTCTTATCTAGACCATGTGCCTTTCTTTAATGTGATATGATGCAGTATTATTTCTGTTCATTTTTAATTCATGATGTAATATCCATGTTTTAAGTCCTGCTCAATCATTGCTGAGACTGTGAAAAATAAGTATTTATATACAGACCTATAGATATATGTAACACAGGGCAGATTAGCCTAATGGTCTTTATAGAAGAGCCAGTGCCATCTAATGATCTACCACCTTGGAAGTGCGTCTTTGTTCTACTGGCACTGCACCACTGTCACTCATTCATATAAACACACTGTGGCTGATCTGGTCAATATTACATCTAGAGTAGCACCCAGAACTGAAGAGTAGTTCCTAAACTCAGAGTCAAAGTACATTAATACAGACTTAAACAATAAATAAATAGCTTACGTTACCAGTGCATAGAAGCTAGAACACAGTGCCATACAAAGACCGGTGCACAATGTGTGGCATGGAGGAGTGAATATACTTGTTTATTTGATAAATTATGTACAGTATATATAAACTGTAAAATACATAACTAATAGCTCTAGGAAACCGGTTCTTGTAAACGTTTTTTTTTTTTTTCTTTTACTGTGCAGTGTATTTTTATGTCAGGATTTTTCGCAATCTTTGTCAAAAAGCAAATGCAGACACTAAAGGTAAAGTCATGGTGGTTGAAAATTGTTTAGTGTGTTCCTCATCCAAATATCCATTCATTGGTTGAGCCCATACCTGTGCTGTGCAGCGTTTGTCTATCATACCTGTGCTGTGGAGTGTTTGTCTATCATACCTGTGCTGTGCAGCGTTTGTCTATCATACCTGTGCTGTGCAGCGTTTGTCTATCATACCTGTGCTGTGTAGTGTTTGTCTATCATACCTGTGCTGTGCAGTGTTTGTCTATCATACCTGTGCTGTGCAGTGTTTGTCTATCATACCTGTGCTGTGCAGTGTTTGTCTATCATACCTGTGCTGTGCAGTGTTTGTCTATCATACCTGTGCTGTGCAGTGTTTGTCTATCATACCTGTGCTGTGCAGCGTTTGTCTATCATACCTGTGCTGTGCAGTGTTTGTCTATCATACCTGTGCTGTGCAGTGTTTGTCTATCATACCTGTGCTGTGCAGTGTTTGTCTATCATACCTGTGCTGTGCAGTGTTTGTCTATCATACCTGTGCTGTGCAGTGTTTGTCTATCATACCTGTGCTGTGCAGTGTTTGTCTTGTCTATCATACCTGTGCTGTGCAGCGTTTGTCTATCATACCTGTGCTGTGGAGTGTTTGTCTATCATACCTGTGCTGTGCAGTGTTTGTCTATCATATCTGTGCTGTGCAGTGTTTGTTTATCATACCTGTGCTGTGCAGTGTTTGTCTATCATACCTGTGCTGTGCAGTGTTTGTCTATCATACCTGTGCTGTGCAGTGTTTGTCTATCATACCTGTGCTGTGCAGAGTTTGTATGTCCAGCATAAACCAACTGCAAACAGAAATGTAAGCAGTTCAGTCAGTGAACTGCAGTCATGTGATAGATTCAATATTTATTACAGATTAGACACGACACACTTTTATGCATATTATAAGTTATTGGATAACACATTTAACATATAATACATCTCTGGCCTTTGGCCTCACCTCAGGGAACCCCTACCAATACATTTTCCACTGATAAGTGGAGAGGCTGTCTGTAGGAAAGCCACAGGCAGGGGGCAGATAGCTAATACCTCCCCGTTATATGAAGCAAAAAATCAGGTGGAGGCTGAGGAGGAGAAGGCAAGCTAACTCACAGCAGGGAGGTAATGGCTCAGGTAAGATCTGAGTGCTTTCTCTGGCCATCATTGGGCAAGCAATTATGTTGTTAGCAATAAGGTACTGCTGGTTCAATTGACAACTGCCTGGTTATCAACACTTAATAATCTTGATTTGATTAACTGATTAAAAGTGAGTTCCCTGCCTGAACCAGCGCTTTGCTTCATTTTTGCAATTAGGTTTGCAACCATTGTTGTAATCGGGTGTCCTAAATATAATCATTAAAACCCATGAAATCACCAGTAACTGAAGGATGTTGTGTATTAATCTTACAAAGATAATCATTAAAATGTCCTTCCAAGGTTCATTTCAATGCTTTTTGCAGCATTTATTTTTGCAAATATAAAAAAAAAAGTCTTTGCAAGATACAGATAAATACATTCCATATAATATTTATAATTACTCTATAGTAACGTCATTGGAAAACTAAAACAAATCCGTCTCTTTTTCCCATCTTTCATCCATAGTGGCACGCCACAAAAATGCCAGTCATTCAGCTTGCCCGGTTCGCAACAGTTCTTGGCAGATAAACACTGCACACCCAGAAAACGAACATCAATCACAAGACTTCTCTGCATTCAAAGCCACCCTTTCTGTTTGTTCTGTGGTGCAAATGTTGATTGAAGATAAAGACAAATCCGATCTTGAACCAAAGATAAGGGCAAACGCTTAACTGCAGCCATTGTCATCCAGAAGATAACACAGACTCAAACAGAAAAACTAGAACAGGCTCTAAAACCAGTACAGTTCTTTGTTTTTCTTGTGGTGCTGAAGTCCTGAGACAGAAAGAGAAAAGATGGTAATTATTATGATATGTTAGCACAGTGCTTAGCCAACCCAACTGAGGTGCAGTATTGGATGTAAAAGACCTCCAGAGGGCCATAGTGTTTACCCTGGTCTTCAATTAACTCTATTGAGGTAAAACAGCTGTTAATTTTTATTAAATAAGAACTAAACAACTAAGTAATATAATCCAAGTTCCCTGCACTTGCAAAGTGTTTGGTTTTCATTTTGTAATATTAGCATGAATGTTTCTCCTTTCAAAAAATAGGAGTTCAATAAAGAAAGGCAGAAATGCTTTGAAAATATAGACTAAAATGCATGCCTGTATATATAATACAAGATAATACAGGGGTGCCATTGGGAGTTATATGGATGTCAAAAAATCTCCCATATATTTATTCAGTCACCTCCCTGTAGAGTGATGGCTAAACTAAGTAGTGTAGTCGCTCACCATATACTGTCAGAAACAAGTTTGAAGCCAACTCTGTAACTGTACATGAATATTAGGCTTCATTGTTTTTTTCCTGATGAGGAAAATGAATAGTTGTTATTGCATTTTATATTCAGCACATAGGTGTTCCAAAGAGTATTCATTTTTCAAATGTCACTGGCCAGCTTGTAGCAGTGTGACATCACAATAGCAGCTGTGCCAGGCCTTGAATTCAGAATGTCTCACAGCAACAACGAAGTTTAATCCATAAAACAAGAACAAATAACTTCAGGAAATCTGTTATGATACGGAAGCTGCACAAACAGAAAACACAATGCTTTTAAAATAATCAATTCACGAGTACAGACATAAATTACTTGGGCTATCGTCCCACTGTCTTCATTCTCTCAAGCATTGACAGTTTTACGTCCCCCACTTAGAACCGTCTGTCTCAAAAGGTTGCATGGTCCTGGAGTTTTAAAGAGTTTTGATGGTTGGTCCAGAAATCATAGCTAACCTTACAATGACTTACAATCAAAATGTGTGTTGAACATAATTTGGTTATTGGGTCCAATGTCAAGGATGGTCTGGCAGTGGTTAACCAGGTTAATACAGTTTCTGAGCATTGCGTTTTCAGCCCGGTGTTTTATTCATCATGTTCAATTTGATTTTTTTTGCGTGGGTTTACAATTCATAAATCATTAAAATAGACTCCCATTGCTTTTAATGTTATCTTAGGTGAAGCCGGTCGTGGGTGGCACTGTGATAGACAGATAAAGCTCATAACAGGGTGGTGCTTGTGGCTCCTTCTTGTCCTGACAAGAACACCCTGTAGCATCACTTCCAGAGCGAATTGTAGGTATTGTTATCCACGTGTTCTGTGCCATTAACCTTATTTATAAAAACAGAGAAAACAGCAGTGTGACCAAGAGCAATCTGAAGCTCAATGCAGTAGAATAGAAGATTGAGCCCCCTAGTTAATTAATGACCCAGGATATGTTTCCCCTTTGACAAACAGTACCAGTGTACTGCAGCTGCTGAAAAGTTTCATTGTCTCCTACAGTACATTCTTGTCAGGGTGCAGCTCTAGGAACAGTATTTACCTGCATCGATGTTTAAAGTGAGTGTCTGGGTGGCATCGCTGGCTGGCAGGACACTGTGCCAGGAGGGCACTGGTTCCAGTTTGGTGATGTTGTAATGCCCGGGAAGAGTGGCTATCCGAGTGGGGCGCATGGCTGGCATGAGCAGCGGGCTGTAGCGGGGCTCCAGGCCCGTGGGGGGGTAGAGTTCATGCAAGGGGCGGGGGTGGGGGTATGTCTGGCTTGGTGAGTAAGCCCAGGACTCTGGGCCGTGTGCAGGGGGTAGACCCGGGTGCAGAGAGTACGGTTCCACAGGGTATGCTGTCCCCTCTGAATGACTCACTGGAGGGGAGTAGTTACTGTCCCAGAACGAGGGGGGGAAGCTACGTCGACCCGGGGAGAGGCTTTCTGCAGAGAGAAAGCAGGGAGGAAGGGTTTACTATAATACAGAAACATGTTACTCATACTCAGTGTCTTTAAGAAGTATTCATCAGCAGGTACTTAATAATTTCATTCACTGACGTGATGATTTAAAAAAAAAAGGAAGCTGTCCTCTCTCTTGTTTTCAGTTGAGTACCGATCAATGGCAATTGACTTCTGTTTTAGTGTAGTTTTAATCATAGGCTTTTCCTTGTATTTAATATTTACATAAAAAAGAACAACTGCTTAGTAAATATGGGACATTTCTGTATGGGGTTTAAACATGAAGGTGGCGTGGCACTGATACTACATCACTGCTTTTTCATGTAAACTAAATTCCATCTACTTTTATGATTATGGTGGCTTACGCTTTTTCCCATCAGCCTATATAACGACTAACTTCAACAAACAATATTGCCCTAAATCACTGTGGTGCTGACAGAGCCCATCTCAGTGCTTGACAGAGGAGGTCTCCACCTGTTGTTTTCATTGGATGGCCTGTCCCAGGCGAATATCTGCTATGGGCATTTCCTAGCTATATTTATATTTATATTTATATTGTAATAAGATACTAGGATACATACACAATTGAATTTAAATAGATAAAACAGAATCGATGTACAGAGCTTTCTAAAAATATATTCTTGTCCACAGTTATATGAGTAGTGTGTTGGTATTAGCATTAAGCTTTTTATTCATCTGGAATTATATTTACACTACTGTCAATTCAATTAAAGGATGTCAAATGTCTTTTGTTTGTTTTGTTTAGTTTAGGTATCTGTTATAAGTGGTTATAAACATTGTTATTAATTATGCCATTCACAATTATAGAATATGATTAGTCGTAATAAGACTATTATTTAAGTCTGTTATTTTTCACTGAGAATTAGGCTACAATATGCAATATAATTTAATATGTGAAAACATATTATCCATCAGATATGAAAAGCTGCAGCTGATGCTGAAAGGGCCCAGTTCTCTTTGGCTTCTATTACATTGTGGTATAAAGGCCTTGTGATCCCTCCTGCTTCATAGTTAACAGGGCCAGTCTTACGTCATAGCAAAACATGTGAAAAAGAGAAAGCTAGCATGTTTTCAATCAGTAAAATTCACAACAAAATGAGACCTGCATGTTATATTTTAAACCACTCTGGGTCCCAGGCCTATTACACAAGTCCACAGACCTGACTTGACCTGAGTTTGGGGATCAGTTGGCTACTCGGAACTGCAAGAGCATTCTTTCTATTCATACAGCAGGTGAGGCCTCAGTGTCACATGATCTCAGCGTCTTTGTTATAGCGTGTAAGACAGAACATGTCACTGTCGCTCTGCTCTTACCTGCTCCCAGCTCTGTGGCGCGTCTCTTCCCATCTCCCTCTATGTAAGAGCTCAGAGCTCTGGAGAAGTGCTCGTCCACCACGCTGCTGATGTCTCCCTGGTAGTAGG